>NW_024544188.1:0-200235 GCF_018167655.1 Microtus oregoni
AAGCAGAGATGGTTTATCTTTACAATATCAACCAGGTAACAACATACACATCCCCCTGGGGCAGAAAAAGGTTAGAGAGTCATGGTCATTTCTAATGCTTCAAGCTAAACCAGTTCTTGTTTCCTCTTTTTCTATAACTTCGTTTAAAAAAATTATTTACTGACCATTTCATAGGTGAATAATATATTTACATCATTCCTCCCTTTTTTTCCATCCTTCAATTCCTTCTGCGTCCCCCACTTCCTCTCAAATCCACGTCCTTCTATTTTTTTAAAATATTATTATTACAAATGCACAGATACACACACAAATACACACACACACACACACACACAGAGAGAGAGAGAGAGAGAGAGAGAGAGAGAGAGAGAGAGAGAGAGAGAGAGGATGTGGGGGGATTGGATAACTTACCAGGTAGTTTGTCCCCGAAGAAGACTAATTTTTCCTCTCTCAGTAGCTGTATTAGTTAAAGTTTCTATTGTTCGTGAAGAGACATCATGACCATGACAACTCTTATAAAGGAAAACATTTATTTGAGATGCACGTTACAGTTTCAGAGGTTTAGTCCATTACCATCATAGAAGGGAGCATCATGTCTGGGAGTATGGTGGAATGCAGGCAGACCAGATGTGGTGCTGGGGATTTCTACATCATGATCTAAAAGGCAACAGGATGTGAACTGTCTCCTTGGGTGTGGCTTGACCATGTATGAGACCCCAAAGCCTGCGTTCTGAATGACACACTTCCCCCACCAAGGCTACATCCTCTCTACAAAAGCACACCTTTTAATAGTGCCCCTCTCTATGGGAGACATTTTCTTTCAAACAACACTGCAGCCAGTATATTGCCTGTAGCTTTTGATCCTGCATTGACATTGGCATGTCAACTGATGGCGTCATTTTCAGGTCTTATTTACAAAGCATAACCTGGCCTTACCACAGATACTAGTACTGAAGGAGGTGTGGCCAGAGTGAAAGAGATCTGAAGATGAGAATAGAGACACAGGTGTTCTGAAGGAAGAAACGGGAAGAAAGGGAAAACTTTAAGTGGTATTGAGGAGGGGCAGCAGCTCATTCCTGTTCTTTTATCCCCACTTGAATTCTGCTCATATCTTGTCTTCATAGAACATGCACACCACTTTATGGTCTGATTTTATTTTTATGTGGCAGTGGTTTTATCATGACATTATCTCTGCTATCACTGGTTTAGTTTAGAAAAACCATGTATTGGGAAGAAATCACTTCTAAGTCCAGTGATACCATCATTACAATATTTGCTGAGAGCAAAGCTAATTTGTTTTTCTTTCTTTCTTTTTTTATTGATTTTTATTGAGCTTTACATTTTTCTCTGCTCCCATGCCTGCCTATTTTTTTTTGTAATAAAGTTGGGCTGGCTATGGTACTGAGAAACAAAGAAAGGATAGTACAAATTCCAAATTCCCGCGGAATAGGGTGACACTATGAAATCACTTTGTTATCTCACCAGGTCTAGATTTTACAAAATTATCTAGAGCCTCTATTTGTTTGTGGCTTTTTTAAGGGGTAGAGAACAAATTTCCAATGAGAGGGAACATTTTTCTCGTATCAATTCTATCACTTCAAAACTATTTTTTTTGTGTGTGAGCACTGTTTTAGGAGAACTTAGAAGGCAGTTCTATGGTATTTTCGGCCTTTTTTCTCTCAGATAAGATTATTTAATGTGTAGTTTAAATTTTCTGTGGTTGGAAGACTCCTAAATGTGTAAAAGGCTTGTGGCACATAAATGAGCACCTGAGTTTGGATTGCCAATGTGCACATAAACGCCAGCCATGTAGGTAGAAGCCTCTAATGCTGGCACTGTGAAGAAAACCACAACTGTTGTGCTATAGCTATGCCATGTCCTGAAGACTGTGCTCCTCCCTAACATTTAAATCTTACACTCCTTCAATATCTTGTTCAATATATTCCATGATGCTTGGACAGGTTGATATTTAGGGCTAAAATCAAAATCAATTATTCTTAGCACTTTGTCAGTTGTGAATCTCTTGCATTAACTGCTACAAACTGCAAACAAGACAAGCTTCTCTGAGAAATGCTGAGAGGAGAACCGGTCTTTCAGCACAAACTTAAATATTTACAAGGCAGTTTGATAACATGACCATTTGGCAAAACAAAGTTGGTTATATGGCCTTGCTGGCCAGGGCATGTGACCAGGTCCAATAATACCAAGGGTGACTTCCCTTCTTCAAAGTGGGTGTCTGATAAATAACACTCCTGCCACCTTTCAACAAGTGGCTATAGCTAGTCTGGGAACTGGATTTATAGCATGGAGAGAACACAGCTGCAAGGATCATTGGTCGCTTTTCTCCCGCAGCTGCCTGCATAGCATCTTTGGGCACTGTGGAAATGAGCCAGCAGGGAGGAAGTTTCCATCTCAGCTCCAGCATGATATCTGTATGTTCAACGATAAAAGTGTGTTGTGTCTTTAGAAACAGGCTCTTACCATAAAACTCTGCTGGGTATCCAATGTAACTAGCTATATCTTGTAGTTTGTGGGGGCCTAATGGGAATTGCTTCACAAACAGCACACAGAGAAATAGCCTACACCTGACACTGACGTTTTAACTTAATAATCCTTAGCTTCTGGAATCTGCATTTTTCCATCCATACAAAATCCCCCCTTTCATACTTCTTAAAATTAATTTTAGTCATGTTATAAAGTAATATGTTTTGATGTGACTTCTTTATAAACCATAATTTGAACATTTTCTTCAGGCCACCAACCAACTGTGCTCTGTCATCTCCCTGGCATTTCCAAATTTTATAGTTAAGATTTTTTTTAGAAAGGTATTATTTCTATTACTACATTTTCTTTTTTTTTCTATGCACACTGAGGGTTTTGTTCAGCTATTCAGAGGAATGAATATATATCATATTCATGAAAATGAGTGGAATTGGAAATTATTATACTAAGCAAATAAGTGAAAAACAAACATTACAAGTTTTCTGTCATACACACAATGCCTCTATCTATCTATCTATCTATCTATCTATCCATCTACCTACCTACCTACCTGTTGATCTCTCTGTGTATACAATCATCAGTCTTTATATTATCTGTACATATGAAAATATAAGTGATATTATTAGGGGAAATTATATATAAAATGGAGGAAGGGAGCCAGGAGGTGGTGGCACATGCCTACTATTCCAGCATTCAGGACAGAGGCAGTTGTATCTCTGAGTTCCAATCTCATCTACAGAGCAAGTTCCAGGATAGTCCGGGACACACAGAGAAATCCTAGAGGAAGGGGGTGACAAGAAAGGATGATAGGAACAGCAGCAGCAACAGTAACAACAACAACAACAACAAAATTCAAGAAAGGAAACTATCACAATACATTCTTCTACTTGGAATACATACAAGAATATAACATAAGACAGAAATGAAGCTATTGTGGGGGGTGTACATTCTGAAACATGTAGGGAAACAGAGAGACAAGAGGTTATATATTAGAAAATCCAACATTTAACTTGTAGACAATGTTACAAAGAGGCTCACACTGAATTGTACATTTTCTTTTTTTAATTGAATTTATTGAGCAATACATTTTTCTCCCCTCCCCTCCCTTCTTCTCTCCTCCCCTTCAACCCTCTCCCAGGGTCTTTCAGGGTCCCTGTACTCCCAGTTTACTCAGGAAATCTTGTCTTTTTCTACTTCCCATGTAGATTATATCCATGTACATCTCTCTTAGAGTCCCCATTGTTGTCTAGGTTCACTGGAATTGTGAAATGTAGGTTAATTTTCTTTGTTTTCTGTCTAAAGGACTTTTGAGTGAGTATATATGATATTTGTCTTTCTGGATCTGGGTTACCTCACTCAATATGATGTTCTCTAGATCTGTCTATTTACCTCCAAATTTCCAGATGTCATTATTTTCAAACCTCATAATAGGTCTTCAAAAGACTTGCTCATTAGAAATGCTGATTTCCCATATTCCGGAAGAAACCAGTACTGTTAGCTCTGTGAAAATACTAACTGTTGTCTATTTGTCAAATGCTTCAATGATTTGTATCCACATCATCATCATCATCATCTGTGAAATATTCCAAAATATTCTTTTGTAAAACAGAACAATGCACAACAAATACATATCTCAATTTTAAATTCATAGTCCAATGCATTGTAATATTGTTACTCTTAAGCTGAAGAATGCTTTAATTTAAAAGAATTTGAAGAATTAGATAATATGAGTTTGCTAGTCTTACTAAATAACTTAGACTTTAACTTTTGCAGTGAGAGGAAGACAACTTTTTCAAGTATATTTATACCTAACCTGAGGTACTTGTTTATCAGTGATACTTTCATATGAAGGTTTTGTGTAATAATACTTATACACTTACAAATAGCATTACAAATTTTAGATTTTATTTAACTTAATGTTAATAATGCTTTTTAAAATTGTATGGCCAAAATTGCAAAGCTTGGAAAGGAAAGGTTATATATGCTTGCTTTTAGAAAAGTAACATAATATATTAACACATATGAAATGTATATTGCATAAAAGAATTCAATTTAAGTAATACTGCATGGAAAATTATATACATTTTACTTTATTCTGTAATGTAAAATCATTAATGAGGAAAATATGTGCTTTCTCAAGTGTTACTCTCTAGTGTCAAACTATAAAATAAACTTAATTATGTTTAGTTATAATACCTACTTTGCCAAAAAGTGTAGATTACATTTTGTAGTCTCCTAGGCTTCCTGAATTGATACTTTCATCTTGATTTGTTTCTTTTAAATTGCTGGTTTGTTTTGTTGAGACAATGTTGCTCTGTGTAGCAGTCCAGGCAGTCTTAGAACTCCCTCTGTAGACCAGGCTGGCCTCAATCTCAGAGATCTGCCTGCCTCTGCCCCTTTAGTACTGGGTTTAAAGGCATACACCACAATTGACTGAATGTTTGTTTTAACATATATCATCCTTTCAGGTGTTTATGTTTGCTCAAGGTTATAGGACGTAAAACAAACAGACAAAATATCCTACTTCATTGTTAAATATGATGTAAGCAATATATGAAAACATAGCTTCATTAAAGTATTGTCCTATGTTACAACACTGAGATCAAAATGTTTAAATTATAGAAAGTCATTTCATTTGTTTGAAGCCACTATTATTTTAACATATCTTAGTCCATATATGTGGTATATAATAGCTGGTAAAAGTTATAGAATGAATGACTTCATAAAATTTAAACCATTGGAAATAGGGAAAGAGAACAGTAAAATGGCTCACGGGGTAAAGGTTGTTTGTTGCCAAGATCAGTGACCTAAATTTGATCCACAGGATCCACATGGTTGAAGGAGAAGACAATCTGTTAAAACTTGTCTTCTACACATACATTGTACATGCATACAAAATAAATTAACAAAAATTGTCATAAGTCAATATTAAAATGATACAAACAAAGCAGGGATTGAGGAAAACTTGGTTTCATGGACAGGTATACAATCACAGTATTTTTCCCTTTTATTTTATATATATATATATATATATATATATATATATATATTAGACTATTCATCATTCAATTATAAAATATACATTACATGCATGTCTCAGTGGAAGAAGAGAGCGGTGATTTATGTCATAGTTCTTGAAATTTTAAATAGTTTAAATCTTAATTTTTTTTAGAAAAGCACAATACTGCAAGGCAGTGAAGCCACATTGAATTTTCTCTAGTTTCAGATTTAAATGCATTGTATTTAGAAGGATTATGTAAATCCTTGAGACAAATTCACTTAACTATAGATAAGTATGTTTAACTACATGTTAATAATTTATAAAACTCTTAGGATGTTTATAAAGGAAACCTGGATCATTAGTATGGTGGAAGAAACTTAGTAGGTTATTTACTATTCGTGATAAATAAATATATGGATGTGAAATACAAATAAATGATGAAAGTATACTCATAAAAGGTAGCTACTAGAATAGTCATTTATCTAATAAAATCCAATCCATGGTAGGTTGTAAGTCATTAGTCACTGTTTAAGAGTGTCAAGATTCTGAATGTATACTCAAACTTTTAAAATGACATTAAATATTCTCTTTTAAAATGTGCTCATTTTTAGGTGCAATTATTTTATAAAATTTACTTTGTAGTAATTTTGGAATAGCCCCATTCAAATAGCAAGACTGAAGAGCGACAAAATAGTTTGTGTTTATTTCTTTTCCCTTCATAATTCGTATCTTTTATTCGGGTATTATACAGAAAAACTAAGGAATACAAGTATCTACACCTGCAAATAAATGTGAATTGCAGAAAAGATCTGAGAAAGCCACATATCTTGAAAACATACTCTGAGAATTTTTTTTTATTTTCTGTTGGCTAAGTGGTATGGATTAGTTGTCATTAGGGTTTGCAGCTATGAAACATCCATGTCATTGCTGGCCCAAAATGCATAAACATTTTATTTGTAAACTGTCACTTTCCTTACTGAATGAACTGTAACTTTAACTTCCAAGTTAAAACTGTAAAAGAGTTAAAAACATAAATAATGGAAAGTTTCACCATCTCTCCTCCATTGCCTAGAATAAAAATGCATGACAAAATGAATTAGTGTATTCAGTCATAGAATTATTCTCATCGATCATACTCACATATACACACACACATACATCCTAGTATTTATTATAAGAATATCACTCACTTTTACCCATTCCTCCTCTCTTTTTGATGATTTGCTCTAATTTTTATTCCTCAACTTGATTTTTTAAAACTAGGTTCTTCTTTCGTACAATATATCCCAACCACAGTTTCCCCTCCCTCCACTTCTAGCTCCACCTCCAGCACCTTCCCATTCACCCAGATCCACTCCCTCTCTGCTTCCTCTGCAGAAAGGAGGGGATCTCCAAGAGATGACTTCCAGACAGGACAACAGAAGATACAATAAGACAAGGCAAAACTCCTCATTTTGAGACTGGAAAGTCAACTCGCTATGAAGAAAAGTGTCCCAAGCACAGGATAAAGAGTCAGAGATCTGCCCATGTCCACTTTTAGGATTCTCACAAGGGTAGCAAACAAAGAGCCACAACATACACAAAGGACCTAGTGCAGATCCATGCAGGCCCCATGCGTGCCCCTTCAGTCTCTGTGAGCCCATGTGACTCCTGCTTAGCTGATTTGGTGGGACATGTTCTCCTGGTGTCTTACATTTCCTATCACTCCTACACAGTATTTCCTGCTCCTATTTTCACTCATCCATTATCCAATTGAGATTTCCAATTTAGACGCTCTATCCACATATCTGGCTGTGAGGCTCTGTTGCCATCAGTTGCTGGAGGAAGCCTCTTTGATAACTATAAGAAGAGGCACAAATCTATTACTATAGAAGAACGTCATTAGGAATCATTTCATGACTTTTTTTTTGCCACTTGCGTTTGGTTCTACCATAAGTCTCTGGGCAATTCAGTCTCTGGTTCCTGGTCATACAGGTAGTGTAGGACATGGCCTTCTTCTCTTATTGTGGACAAGTTAAAGCAAAAGTTGATTGGCCACTTGCCCTTGTTCTGTGCCACCATATCTTTCAGGCAGAGCAGATTGTAGGTGGAGAATTGTGTGCCGGGGTTGGTGTCGAGGTATGTAGTTCCATAGCCTGCAGAGTACCTTCTTGCGATGAGACTAGAATGTAGAGGTGAATGTTACAAGCTTGCCCTGCTTGATTTCTCTATGGTCAGTGAGCTCAGTGGAAGTTGTCCTCAGCAACTGCTGTCAGTTTTCAGAGGATAACTTTTTTCCTAGCATCAGACTGGGTTGTTTACGCATCTCCATAGGACCTCTTTGGCCAACAAGAAAAGACAGTCCCACCACTAGTTGCCTTTTCTGACTACAAACGATGACCAGTTCAGACTCCCTACCCTCTATTGTGCGGAGTCCTCACTAGAGTCACCCTCATAGATTGCAGGAGTTTCTGCTGCACTAGGTTTCCATACCACCCCCTCAACTGCTCCTAATTCCAACAGTCCTAGTGACTTCTCATCACACCTATAGATCAATGAATCTCTTAACGCTTAGGAAAGAAACTTTTGTTTGCAGTCCATTTCAGTTAATATAGAGATCCACAACCGGTCAAGGTGCAGAGAACAAAGAGATTGGAAAGTACTCAGCCTTAAAGCAGTCATCTGGATCATGCCCCCTCTTCCTGATGCTCGGGGATCTTTGTTAAAGAGGAGGAGGAATGATTTTACGAGCCATAAAGAATAAATGACTCCAAGGAAACAATATTTTCTTGCATTGTTTACTGCAGTGCTACATTGCAATGCCAAAGCAGTTGCAAATATGAATTCTCAGCCATACAGAGAGTTAAGCTTAAGCCAGACAAAATTCCAACATGGAGGGGGAGTTGAGCAAGAAGTCCCACCCATATCTGAGTTCCACCCATACTGATAGTGCTTGGAGAGGCAAAATCAGTTTTCTTTAAATCGTAGCCTCTGGCATGTTTATCATACTCCAGTGAAGGCCACATACCCAAGAGTATATGGAAGCAGAAGTTGGACATAATGGCCTTTATTTTAAAATAGAAAAGGACACAAATGGGTAGGGTTTGAAGAATGTGATGGATCTGAAAGAATTATGGGAAGACGCTGACTATTATTAAATATATTATTAAATATTTATTATTAATAATATTAAATACATTTAAATAATATTAAACACTAAATAATTATTAAATATTAAATGTATCTATAGTATATATAGTAAACATATTTTATAAATGCATGTGAAAATGCACACAAAAATCTACACACAGAAAAATATATATACACGTACTTTAATATAATGAAAACTATCATTATACTTGGTATTGAAGTGATATAGGCCACAATATTTATCCATGCAGAGTTTAAACTAACACAAAAGAAAACCTGCTAAGATCATAGCAGCATGCAAATATCTAACAACGAGGGTTGGATAGCTGTTTTATAAAATATCTAAAATATTAAATGCAGTGTAATTATTAAAATGAATAAATAATGGGGATTACTGTTTACAAAAATCATTTTATCTACATATGATCTCTTATTTGTTTAAGCCTTGTGGATTTTTGTCTATGAAAATTGCTTATATCATATAAAAGGATGTTCGTCTTACTTTCTTTTCTATTACTGTGAGGAGACATCATAACAAAGGCATTGTTTTTTTTTTTTTTTTTTTGGTTTTTCGAGACAGGGTTTCTCTGTGGTTTTGGAGCCTGTCCTGGAACTAGCTCTTGTAGACCAGGCTGGTCTCGAACTCACAAAGAACCGCCTGCCTCTGCCTCCCAAGTGCTGGGATTAAAGGCATGCGCCACCACAGCCCGGCAAAGGCATTGTTTTTAAATAATAAGTTAGAGCCTTGCTTCTATTTTCCAGAGGGTGAGTCTAGGACCATCATGATGGGAAGCATGGCAGCAGGTTCACAGCAGGCAGACAGGCATCAGGCAGGCACAGAAATAGAGCAGCTGCAGAAAGCTTACATATTATTTATAAGAGAGTGGCAGAGAGAATGAGACTGGGCCTTGTGTATGCTTTTGAAACCTCAAAAGCAACTCCCAGTGACAAGCCTCCTCCTGCAAGGCCATACTTCCTAATCTTTCCCCAAACAGTTTCCACACACTAAGGACCAAGCATTCAAATGTATGAGCCTATGGGGTTAATAATGCATGCACCTATGGAGTTAATTCTCATGCAAACTATCACAATGATCATAGATGTCAAGAAAAAGCACAAGTTTGTTGATCATATTAGGATAAAGTGAGAAGAAAGAGGGATAAGCAAAAATAGAACCATTAACTCACGATAATTAGGAAAGAAACTTAATATGTCATTCAGGCACTTGTGCAAATAAAATGTTTGAATGTATAAATAAATAATAGCTTAAAATTTAAAATATTCAATTTTATTTGATATTAGGAACAAAAATATAAAAATATGCTTATCAATAGAATCTTATATAAAGTTGCAATGTATATATATATATATATATATCATGTGATGTTCAAATCAAATTAAATACAACTCTTCAAATACCACATATTTCTGGTGAAAAATTCCAAAATCTTTTGTTCTACCATTTTGAAATGTTCACAACATTATTGTTGCCTATAGTCACCCTATCATGCAAATTGTATGACAGAAATTTTTGCTTCTATTATACTGTAACTTACTGACCCTTAATTAGCCTTTTCCCAGCACAACCTTTCTAATTCCTGTGCTCCGACTATACTGTGACCCACATTCTAGTCTCAACATCAATATAAATCAACTTTTGGAGATTTTGCAAAGGAGCTCTACCAAACAGTGCTTGACATTCTGTGCTTGCTTTATTTGAGATTACATAGCTAAATGCAGTTCCAACCATTTTATTAGAAATGAAAGAATTTAAACTTTTCAATGACTGAATAAAAATGCATTGGGTATATGTACCACATTTTTCCTTGGTATATTAGGTTTTAGACACAAAGGCTGATTTCATTGGAACAATCCTGTCTCTCTGTCTCCCAAGAATATGAGATTATATACATATACCACAAGGCCCAAATTTATGTGCTTAATTTTCTTTAGCTCATGTTTTGCTTAATTTTAATTAATAAGCTTGGAACATAAAAGATAAGTGACATAGTATGTCTTGATGGTGTGTTTTGTGTTGTTATAAGAAATTTCGCATAACTGGTCACTTACCAAAATGTTTATTAACAACTATTACTACTACAGGTCAAAAGGCATGATGTTAGCATGGAAGATAGAATCACATGTTAGAAATCTGTGTGTGTGTGTGTGTGTGTGTGTGTGTGCATGCGTGTGTGTGTGAGTGTGTGTGTGAGTGTGTGTGTGTGTATTTTTGTGTATTTGTGTGTGAGGGAGAGAGAGAGAGGAGAGAGAGAGAGAGAGAGAGAGAGAGAGAGAGAGAGAGAGAGCTTGGTTATATACCAAGGAATGAAAACAAAAATACAAACTGAGAAAACCAAAATTATATTATAGTAACTTTTATGGAAACTAATCTAGGTCCTTGCTATACATGTCTTTATACATGAAAACCTATTTCTTCTAAAGTTGATTCCCTCAACAACTTGAAATTCTTTCACCAAGTCCCACTTTTATGTTTCTCCATCTCTCAGTTCTTTACAAAGGGATCTAAGCTGTCACCATATGCAACCCTTGAGGACAAACAAAATTTACTATGAAAAGTAAAACACATATTTTGTTTCCCAAATCAGTCCTCTGAAGAGACAAGATAGTCACCTATTAGCTACAATTGCTTTTATAAGAGTTGTAATATTTTTCTAAAGCAAGAGATTTCAGACAAATATTTTCATCCAAAATCGTCATATCAGAATTTCTTTCTTTCTTTCTTTCTTCCTTCCTTCCTTCCTTCCTTCCTTCCTTCTTTCCTTTCCTTCTTTTTTTTTAAAGACAGAGTTTCTCTTTGTAGCCTCCACTATCCTGAGACTTGTTCTGTAAACCAGGTTGGCATCGATCTAATAGATATTTTCCTGCCTCTGCTTCTGAGTGCTAGGATTAAAGTAGTGCACCATGACTTCCAGGCCAGATTTTCTTTTATACTAAATAGAAATACTGCTGATTCTTCTTATTTTATTTTTATGTGTTTTGTTTCTAAGTTTCAACTTGATTTGATACTAGTCAGCATGTCATAATTTCATGCATCCTTTTGTGAATTATTACTATTATCCATTTTATTTGGAGAACTCTGATTGGTCTCTTTAATGTGCAGTGGTACATTCATATGTTAATGCTTTCATTATCCAGTTCCTAGGTACTTATTTAATATGGAAAATGAACTTAAAAATGCATTTCATTTCATTTTTGCATTACATTTTTTAATCTGTACTGTTGCTTAGGCTCTAAGAATAGCTAAATGCAATACTTTCACATTTTGTTTTATTTATAATTAATCATTTGCTATCCATTCAAATAGTTTCTTTTTTTTTATCAGGTTGATTTGGTGAATATAGGAAGCAGTGACATAGTGGATGGAAATCATAAGCTGACTCTTGGTTTGATTTGGAATATCATCCTCCACTGGCAGGTAAATATACTACCAGACATTGCCTTTTTATAAAAGAGGTTGCTAACCCCTTTCATTTAATTGACCTACAAAATAAACACATATCACTGACATTACCTAGCCATCTTCCCAGGACTGCCTTTTAAATTTACACATGTATGTCATTTTGGATAGGATAATCACAAAATATGTTCTGGAATAGTTGTAGGGATATTGTTGAAATTTTGTCATGGGGTAAGGTTGGCAAAATAAGACAAAATCCCAACCATATCTAAAAATTTTTAACAAATATGTGCACTTAACAAACTATAGAATTTTATAAAGGAAAAATTATCTGTTCCTTAAATGACCATTGTAAAAAAAATAAACTTATCAATCTTGTATTTTCAAAATATATATCTATAATGATGAAAGATTAATAGAATAGGAATATTTTTAGGAGTATGCCTGTTATACAGTCAGCTTTTGGAATCGCATTTTTCTCAATAACTTGAGGATAGGGCTTTTTGTGCTTGTCTAATTTATTCTAACTCATAGGTCATTTGGTTAAGTGAAAATCATATGAACATTTAAAGTCATTACAACATGAGCTTAAATTTAAACGTACCTATTTACTAACTTAACACTATTGGATATAATGTCATAATAATTCCTTTTCTCTCAAAAGGGAAATGCATGAACATGTTTTCATTTCCTATCAGGATTAGATGAGAAAATAGCTGCTGTTAAAATAGTGGTGTATACTTATTTTCAACTGTAAGTAAAAATGACAAGGATTGCTTAGCATCTTTAAAGAGTTTACATATTTGGAGATAGTTGAGATATGCCTGCCTTTTCTTTTTTCTAAGATATATTTTTAACCATAAATTACTAATTCTTTGTGTAAAATTCAGTGTTCTTCAATCAGGCTTAATTCATCTGTTCAGTAGCTTCTCAAAGTATCTGTAGGAACGAATGTTTTTCTCTAGTCAAACGAAAATTTTAGGTTATTTACAGAGATGTGTAACCATCACAACAGACCAATTTTAGCACTTTTATACTACCTCCAGGGGAAATTTCTGTGCATTTAAAATCTGTCAGAGCTACTACTCTAGTCTTGGAAAATGACTAAAGCATTTCTTTGTATATATTTTTGGTTTGGGGATATACTGCTCCAATGGGATCTTCTATTTTTATTAGAAATTTTTTAATACAATCTTTTCTCATTTTGCATAGCTATCCCCATTCCCTCTGCCTCCCCTGCTCCTGCCTCCTCCACCTTCCCTCTACACCATTTCCCCCATCCACTCCTCAGAATGGTTAAGGTTTCCCATGGGGAGTCGACAAAGTCTGACATTTCACTTCCAGGCAAACCCAAGGTCCTCCCCACTACATCTAGGTTGAGCAAGATATCACTCCAAAAAGAATGGGCTCCGAGATATCAGTTTAAGCACTAGAGATACATCCTGGTCCCACTGCTATTGGCCTCACACACTGTCCAAGCCTCATAAATGCCCCCCACATTCAGCAGGTCTAAATTTTATTTATATACAGATGTGCCCACTATCAGTCCAGAGTCAGTGAGTTCTCACTAGCTCAGGTCAGCAGTGTCTGTGGGTATCAGCATCATGGTCTTAACTCCTTTTCTCATATTATCACTCCTCCCTCTCTTGGACTGGTCTCAGGTATCTCGGTCCAGTACTTCCCTGTAGATCTCTGTATCTGCTTCCATCAGTTGATCATTGAAATTCTATGATGACAATTAAGGTAGTCATCAGTCTGATTACAGGGGAAGGCCAATTTAGGTATCTTCTCCACTGTTGCTTAGAGTCTTAATTGGAGTCATCCTTGAGAATTCCTGGGATTTTCCTTAGTGCTGTTTCTTAATAGCTCTTTAATGGCTCCCTCAATCAGGATATCACTTTCCTTTATCTGCTTCTCTGTTCTTCCCTTCTCTTGAACATCCCATTCCCTCATGTTTGCCTCCTCCCTCCCCTCCATGTCCCCCACCCTCCCTTCTCTCCCCCCTCATAATTTTCTCAGGAGGTCTTGTCTGATATGTGTTCTTTTCTGTGAAGATTCTTTCATTGGGTATAATATTTGGCCATGATTATTCCATTTACTTGAGTTGAATTTTATTTAGAATTGTAAATATTACTTAGTCTGATGTAAAGTGGAGGGACCAGCCATGTACTTCCTCAGTTGAACAGCCATACTGATAATTCCATTGTCCTGATATATTTTTATTTTGGCTGGGCTCAACTACATTTTACAGCAGTATTAAAAGAACAGAAAACAAATATAACTTTTAACATGATACAAAGCTGGCTAGTTTCTAGCCATTTTCATATAGAAATGGTTTCAATAAAATCAGCTATGTGTCAACATACCCTGCCTGCCACCAATGATTTCATTATGCTGCTCAGTATCTTTCAAAATATCTTCAAGGAGGAAACATTTCCATGCAATCAATTGTTTGTAGAATTAAGCTGAAACATTTAAAAAATGAAATAAGGCACACAGGACCACAAAAGACACCAGAAGTGCCAGTAGAATGACTGTAATAGTTTTGAACACATTTCTCTGATGACCCTAGTAAGAGCTTCTGAGGGCACCCAGTCTGTAGATGATGCTGGGCATTATGGCCACCAGCTGTGACAAAGCAAGGAGGACAACACAGGGATTCAGAGATCTCCAAAAGGCTTGTGAACTTGTGTTCATCATTGAGTTGGTTTTCCACAGGATTCCATCAAATCTCGTCTCCTCTAGTGCCCTTGCAACTCCTTTTCCACTCACTCCAAGATAGAATGTCAACATTGTGCTTTCTGATGTTTATTCTTTGGGAGGCATAACATGAGGGACTGCTTGTGGGGGTTTCTGTCCTGCCCAGTTCCCACAGTTGGTTAGCCCCAAAGAAATTCACACAGAGAGTCTACATTAGATATAAACTTATTGGCCCACTAGCTCAGGCCTCAGAGTAGCTCTTATAACTTATATTAACCCATTATTCTTATCTATGATAGCCACATGGCTCAGTACCTTTTTCGGTGGGATAGGTCACATCTTGCTTCTTCTGTGGTCTGGGCAGGACTGTGGAGGAATGGGCTTCCTCCTTCCCAGCATTCTCCCGTTCTCATTGTTCCACCTTTACTTCCTGTCTGGTTGTCCCACCTATACTTCCTACCTGGCCAATCAGCATTTATTTAAAACATGATTGACAGGATACAGACAATTCCCCTGCACCATGGAGGGGAGGTGTTGTTATGGGGAGAAGGATTTTTACACCCAGAAATACTAAAAGAAATTCCCTTATTTACTGTTTTCCTTATTTAAGACATAATTATACAGTGCATCTACTTTCCAATTGTGTACTTAAAGTACCTTAGCTTTGTGAATGCAAGTATACAGACTCTTGCATTCTCTTCCTACTTACATCACCTCTCCTAGCATGCTGACACATTTTCTTAAAACCACTTAACAATCCTTAAAAATTCCCTTGCTCAATACTCTTCATTCATCCTTGAATCCCAAAAGATTCTCTCACCAAGATCATATATGTGTTTTTATACTAAATAGTGAAGTTTCAATATCTCAGAAAAAATAAAAGCAGACTCTGGTCAATATAATATATTTTATAGATTTATTCAATTGTGAATAGCATTAAAGCAAATGCATATATGTAAATATTTTCTTCCAACGCCATGTATTATGTTTTTAATACTGCTATAAAGAATGTTGGACTTGTGAAACTTGTGAATGTCAAACTTACTTCTCCATCATCACCTTTCTAGTCTCCACTTCATATACAACTCTTATCCTGAAAAGAAACTGAATATATACATTCTGAAATAAGTGGCTTTGAAAAAAATTCTGATGTCATCTGACCATGGTGGTGCTCTCCTATAATCCCTGTTGTCAGAAGGCTGACAATGGAGAGTTATGAGATCAAGGCCAGGTAGTGTTACATAATAAGAACTTGACTTTATAATAAATTAAAGGATATATAATATGTGCTCATGTGATATTAAATCAGGTACCTACCTCTGATGGCTAAGCTAAGGATAATTCTTAATTCTAAGTGTTATTCACATTGGTATATTTATTTTTAATATTACTTCAACATCCAATTACCAGAGAGTGCCATGTTTTCTGCTGCTGAAAGTCCTTTCTGCAAAGTCCTGCCAAACTGTGCAAATTAGTTCTTGCCCTGTTCCTCATCAGGATGACACATCTCTTCATTGCCTGATGCTCAAGAGGGATACATTTAGGGAAGTAGTTTAAGTGGGCAAACCTGTGCTGGACACATGTTTATTAATTCATGCTCTGG
This sequence comes from Microtus oregoni, assembly GCF_018167655.1. Lineage (NCBI taxonomy): Eukaryota > Metazoa > Chordata > Mammalia > Rodentia > Cricetidae > Microtus > Microtus oregoni. Next base: position 16,354 of record NW_024544188.1, read on the forward strand.
AGACTGAGAACAGTGGTCGCAGGAGTTGAAAGAAAAGGAGCTATAGCCTCATGGTGACAGAGAATCTAAGTGGCTTTATTTAACACCATGGTGAATCTGGCCAACAGTGACCTAACTGAAGTTCAGATGGCTGATAGTTTATTCTGTTCCATTTTATCAGCAATGGAGATGTGTGACAGCAGAAAAGCTGTGACCGTTGGTGACAGGGCTCTGAAATTCAGGTAGCTGCCCAGGAGACTAACAGCAGGAGTCTGTGTGATAACAGCTGAGTAACAAACTGTTCCTCGAAGGGGAATCTTTGCTGGTACAGCTTTCTGTACATTATACGTTGTTTACCTAGCTAGGTAACACTGTCACTTTTGCCATTGCCTTTTTTCACTGTTAAAGATGGAATTCAGAATCTTTCACAGGCTAAAATTGTGCCCAAGCCATCATCTACGCATCTACCCTTCCTTTCTTAGTCATGATTGCATTCCTATTAACAAATATTTACATATTTGTTTCAGTTGATACTTTCATAAGCACTGTGAGTCTTGAAGAAAAGATTATTTTCTGATTCCCAGTTCATCTTTCTAGCCATCTTAATGATTTCCTGGCAACAATTTTTATGTAGGAAAGGGAGAAACAATAATTATACATACATATTACTCTTTCTTTTTCTCTCAGTAATATTTTGCTCTAGTAGAAGCGATGCCAATGAGGCTGAGCCTGATAAGCTGAATTAGACACACAATGATGCTAAAAGCATTTTGGATTGAATATTGTTTTGTCCTTAAACATTATACACATAGAGGACAGTCTGATCAAGCATTTTGCAAATGAATTCCATTCATCATTGGAGGCTTGCCTGATCAGAGAAAATCCATCATCACCAATATGCCATTAATGACTTATTTCAACTCTGCTTCAACAAAGTACACAAAGCATACATCTACAAATGGTTGTACCTGGGGGTCATGAATGTCATAATATTAGAATATGCTGTGAAAGATTATATATTGTATATGATTATTTGACCTACTTATCTATAGAGTAACTAGGTAAATAGGTAGTAGGTCAGAGATGAGTGACAAAATTGTGGAGAATCCAGCTCTAAGAGATAGAGAGAGTTATCAGCAGATTGTGCCACACATCTACACAGATTTCATACATTCAAACTATCACCATGTTTCAAATATCATCTCTAACTTTATAAGTGTTTTAAAATCAGATTTTATATTATACCCCATAATTTACATTCAACAGTTCATAAAAAGACAACTAATATGAGTTGTTAAAATATGTATTTACTGCAAAGGCAAATATATGTTAATCTCTTCATAGATAAAAAATCCAACCCAAAATATATTTATATTTCACATTGATGCATAATGATTGCATATATATTGTCACATCACATTTTTGTGCACACATACCTTAGGTTTACACAAAGGAAAACTATGTAGGTAAGCATTAATCATATTTACTTACCTACTCTTGCAAGTATCTAATAATGGATCCATTTTTAGCTTTTAAAAGAAAAAGAATAGTCACTTAAATGATTCTGTAGATTAAAAAACCTGAAATGAAGTATCACTTCATTCTTAAAATTTATAAAAATGTTTAGAATGTGCATTTTTATCAGACTACTTAGGGGAATGAAAGTTTGAAATTCAATAAATTTCTAAATAATATTTGTAACTATTCAAGACTAGGAAACAATTGTGCTGAAAGCAATTGATAAAAGGAAAATAAAGCATGCATCTATAGCTGTTAGGCACGCATATTCCTCTTTTACATATTGTTAACTTGTCGATTTTTAAAAATTTCAACAGGTAAACATTTTCAGTCCAGTCAGTGTCTGTGAGTTATTATTGCTGTTGTGAAACACCATGGCTAAAGCTTTATGGGGCAGAAACAGTTTATTTGGCTTACACTTTCACATCACTGTTTATTATTGGAGGAAGTCAGGACAGAAACTCAAACATGGAAAGGAACTAGAGGCAGGAGCTGATGACAGGGGCATAGAAGCATGCAACTCAGTGGCTTGTACTATTTGAACAGTCTGCTTTCTTACAGAACCCAGGACCACAAGACCAGGGATAGTCCCACCTACAACAGCATGAGCCCACCCAAATAAATCACTATTTTTTTTTAAAAGAAAAATGTCTTAAGGGCTTGCCAGTAACCTGATCGTAGGAAGGCAATTTCTGAATTGAGGTTCTCTCTTCCCAGATATAAAGCTAGTTGGTGCAGTTAGTTAGTATAATAGGCATTATCTTTTAAGTTACAAAATGGATCTAGGGTATTTTTAGTTCACTGTATTTTGGAATGTTGTGAAAACAATCTTCTTTCTGGAGATAAATAATCTGGTGATTAAATGGATAGGTAACTTGCTGAATTTCATATAGTAATCTAATAGAAAGGAAAAAATAATATGCATTATAAAGAAAAATATTGTCCTTAAATTATAGAATGACTTAACTTTTAGTTTCATTTTGCTCCATCCAGCCCCTACTGTGTTTCCTCAACTCCAAAATTGTTACCCTCTTTTTATTCAATTATTGCATATGTGTGTGTAAAACATATGCAATATATATAATTACATCATTCTGAAGGGATTTTTGTTATTATAAGCAAACATTTTCTTACTAAAACTGCTTTTCTATTTGTAAACACTAGTGATTTATCTTACTATTGACTAAAAATAAGTCTAATATTTTATACCCTGTCTTTTTAAGTCTATTGAAAGTTATAAAAAGAGCAAGTCTCATAACAGTATTTTAGTATGCTAGACTCTAAAGATGATATTGAACATATTTCTCAGACAACAATCACACCGAATTGATTCCTAACCAATTTCAATTAGAGTTAATGCTGATTCAATGAAGTGTATTGCTTATAATCTCTCTCTCTCTCTCTCTCTCTCTCACACACACACACACACACACACACAAACAGACATACACACATATGTTTGTGTTTCAATTTAATAGTACTGTCAATTGGAGAATAAGTATAATAAGCATACAGATTTCCATATTTGTCCAGTAAAACAGGCCATCAACAGGTAAGACTCACCTTGACAAACATGCCTTTCATTTCCCTGGTATAGTCCTTTTCTGTTATGAAAACAAAACACCTGAGTCTGGGTACTTATTGAGAGAGCGAGAGAGAGAGAGAGAGAGAGAGAGAGAGAGAGAGAGGTTTATTTAGCTTGTAGTTTTGGAAGGTGAGAGTACAAAATTACTTTTTCTTTTTTTTTCTTGACATCTCTATTTATTTATTTTTTTATTATTTAATTTATTTATTTATTAAAGATTTCTGCCTCCTCCCCACCACCGCCTTCCATTTCCCTCCCCCTCCCATGATCAAGTTTCCCTCCCTCATCAGCTCGAAGAGCAATCATGGTTCCCTGACCTGTGGGAAGTTCAAGGACCACCCACCTCTATCCAGGTCTAGTAAGGTGAGCATCCAAACTGTGTAGGCTCCCCCAAAGCCAGTACATGCAGTAGGATCAAAATCCCATTGCCATTGTTCTTGAGTTCTCAGTAGTCCTCATTGTCCGCTATGTTCAGCAAGTCCAGTTTTATCCCATGCTTTTTCAGACCCAGGCCAGCTGGCCTTAGTGGTTCCCAATAGAACATCCCCATGGTCTCACTGTGTGGGTGCACCCCTCGCGGTCCTGAGTTCCTTGCTCCCTCTCCCATAGTCCCCATCCTCCAAATTTACTCAGGTGGTCTTGTTTGTTTCTATTTCCCATGTATATTAGATCCATGTACATCTCTCTTAGGGTTCTCATTGTTGTCTAGGTTCTCTGGAACTGTGATTTGTAGGCTGGTTTTCTTTGCTTTATGTTTAAAAACCACTTATGAGTGAGTACATATGATAATTGTCTTTCTGGGTCTGGGTTACCTCACTCAATATGATGTTTCCTAGATCCATCCATTTGTCTGCAAATTTCAAGATGCCATTATTTTTTTCTCCTGTGTAGTACTCCATTGTATAAATGTACCACATTTCCTTATCCATTCTTCAGTTGAGGGGTATTTAGGTTGTTGCTAGATTATAGCTAAGACAAACAAACAATTCTGCTATTAACGTAGTTGAGCACATGTCCTTGTAGTATAGTTGAGCATCCTTTGGGTAATTATTATTATCAAAAGTGGTAATAATCCAATAAAAAATGGAGTACAGACCTCAACAGAGAACTCTCAACAGAGGAATCTAAAGTGGCTAAAAGACACTTATGGAAATGATCAACATCCTTAGTCATCAGCAAAATTTGAATCAAAACAACTCTGAAATTCCATATTAGACCTGTTAGAATGGGCCAATATCACAAACACTCACAACAACTTATGCTGGAGAGGTTTGGGGTAAAGGGAAAAGTCCTGCATTGCTGGTGGGAGTGCAAACTGGTACAGCCCCTTTGGATGTCAGTGTGGCGATGTCTCAAAAAATTAGGAAACAACCTTCCTCAAGAACCAGAGTCAAAACCCTGTCTCGAAAAACCAAAAAAAAAAAAAAAAAAAAAAAAGAACCAGAGGCATTACTATTTTAAAAATGTGAGGAGTACTTGTTTGGGGGTATGTGCTTTTTATTGAAAATTTCTTTAACAAACAGGTCAAAAATGTGATGAAAACTATCATGGCTGGATTGCAGCAAACCAACACTGAAAAGATTCTTCTGAGCTGGGTCCGACAATCAACGCACAATTATCCACAGGTTAACGTCATCAACTTCACCACCAGCTGGTCTGATGGCCTAGCTTTGAATGCTCTCATCCACAGTCACAGGTAAATTTGAAATTTAAATTGTTTTTTAAGTATTGATTTAGACACTAATGATGTATTTTATTGCAATATGACCTGTCTACTAGGAAAAATGGTGTTCACAATATCGATCTAAGTATTTATTGAAACAGACTAAGCATATCATCATATATTTACCTGCTTATGTGAGATAGGGCATCTCTAGGTAGGTATTCCTGTCTCAGTTCTCAGAATAATGGGATTACATGCTTTAAACACCATGGCTAGGAGTTTTCTAATTTTTTAGTTACATATGGCTGTGGTTGAAGGAGGAACAAAAATGAACACATTTTATACTTAGACTCCAAAACAACCCGATTATTTCATGACTTTGCTAATAAGGGGGCTGATAGATTTCAATAGAAGCAGAAATAAGTTTGAGCCTAGACTACAGAACTCAAAGTGGTTTCAAATTTTATGCAAGTGGTTTTAGTGAGATCACCATTCTCAGATAAATAATGTACAGGTAAACATTTGTCATATGAAACATAAACTTCCATAGCAAACATCATGATATCATGGACGTTTTCTTTCTGATGAGGATTAAAAGAAACATTAAGCATTTTAGTAACCATAGCAAAAAAGGGGGTGGGCATCTAGTGAGTTCAATAACTCAGTGTTCAGAACATCAAAAGAGAGTTTTTTTTTTCTATATAGAGCAGCAAAGCAATTTCTTTGAATTACGGAACAATTCTGTGGGCATTCATATAAATAACAGTATAACATAGTAAACTAAGCAGCTTTACTATAGTCCAGACAGTGTTCTAGTTTTCACAATGACAATTGTTATTTTAAAAAACAATTGTTTTATTTTCTTAGATAATAAAGTTTAATAAATTAATTTATAATTTTTCAAATAAAGTTATAATCATGTGGGAAAGGTGCATATATACATACATAATTATATATAAAATATATTATTTTAAAATACAATACTTTCATATGTACAAGTTATACAGCATCATTCTACATATGATTATATCATGTAATATTTCCTCCAAGAAATATCTACCTTGGTCTTGTCATTAACTGTTCTTTTAAATGACTCCCAAATTAATTGTTTATTTTTTTAATGAATTCCACTGGACTTCAGCTTCCCAGAATACCCACACAGGTTATCTTTTGTCACGTGTATTTATCTATTTTTGTTCCCTTTTCTTTTTCACCAAGTCTCCCATTTTTCTATACCACTCTTGTTTCCAAAGAAGGCCAGAATATAAATTTTCCTTGTGGTAAGGCTCAACTCAAGGGCAAACTCAAAGTAAGCATCTTTGTCAGGTGTCATGCTGCAGCTGGGCTTAATTAGTCCCATCCAGACCAGGTTTCCAGGTGAGAGATTCAGCAAAACTGACTGTAAAAAGTAGTCTGATTGGTTCTGATCCACACATTTAACAAGGTATACAGGCTGATTTTCATAGGTACAACAAAAGAAAGTTTTCCACAGCTTCAGTACAGTCAGTTAAGGATAGATTGAGCTATTGATTTTGCATCATCAGTTCATGCTCATTAATGCAGCCACATGCTTCACATTAAGGGCCTGAAGAAATATTGATCTTGCTCTTCATGTACATATTAGCAGATAAACAAAAATATTGAGGATTGGCTTATGTGCTCCTTGGTGGCTCTTTCCTATTTTCATTTCAAGTGGGAGACTTCACGCCTGGAAGCATGTTCACACACCATATTTGTTCATTTTCTTTTTATAATTTTTGAACATGTTTCTAAGTAATACAGGAAACATCCAGCTTGTCCTATCCCTGACCTACTTGTTCTCTGCCACAGTGTATCTGCATTTATGTATTTTGAATGAGCCATCAATAACTATCTTTTTATACATTGCATGTTTAGTTCTCAAGAGGTTCCTTACAGTTGCTTGATGCTTTTTCATGAATCACCTGCCTCTTTGTCTTTGAAAGATGTTAATATTGTTTATCTAGAGAAAAAAAAACATGGTTGGACTTTCTGTTCCAAGGTGATTGTCATTGGCACTCTTAGGAATGTCATTCAGTACCCTGATTTCAATAATTGAGTGAGTAAGCTATATAGAACAGAGACAGCAAAGCACAGAGACCTTGGGAATGAAAAGGTTTATGTTCAAACACAATGTCCACTACAGTGAATTTGAAAGGAAGCCAGGTTATACTTTTACACAAAAATGATAATTGATAAGAAATATATACAAAATATAAACATTAAATTATAATAACCTTAAAAATGAATTTAAATTTTCATGCTAACTCCTTTTTCCTATCCCAGGATGTGGTTTAAGAAAAAGTTATCCATTATGTTACTGAGATCTCCCTTTGGTCTAGTTCTGCTCCTTGTTACATGTGATCTTTGTTGAAAGGATTCAGGTGAGAAGAGAGTCAGAATTTATTATGAAATAAAATAAGATACACCTGATGATAAAAATGGGTAGTTCTCAAAGAGGAAAAAACTATCATGGGATGAGAGTCAACGGTAGTCAGAGAGGCAATTTTATAGTGCAAGCATTGGAGGGGTGAGAATTGACATTGGACAAAAGGACAATTGTACCAACCTATATTTTTTAAGTAAGTGTTATACTATTTCTCAAAGTTACTCAAACAAACAGCTTTCCTGAAGTACATTTTCCTGCCAAAGTGATTGAGAAACTGATTTGAATTGATGGTTCCTAAAGAAGAAAGTGATTTATCTTTATTGTATACCAGAAAGTCAAAACAAGATAGTGTGATTTTAATTTTCTCAATGGTATAGAAAAATCATGTCTCCACCAAGGGTAAAAGAGAGATTCAGATTCAGATCCAATTCATTTACCAAAGACCTGAAATTGAGGTTTCTTATTTCATAAGCTGCTGATTATAAGGAAGAGTTCCATCCTCAATATCTTTTAACCCTGTTAATATTTGTCTAGCTACCTAAGAGTCATCCCCAGAATTGAAATCCTCAAAACATTTAGAAGGTAACTATTTAAAGACTTATATGTCAACTTTCCTAAGGGGCTTTGGGAGGATTTCCTAAGAAGAATTTCCTTTGTATGGTTTACTTAGGAGTAATGAATCTAGCCAGGTGGTAATGGTGCACACCTTTAATCCCAACACTTGGAGGCAGAGACAAGCACAGCTCTGTGAATTCAAGGCCAGCCTGAAGGCCAGCCTAAGAGCTAGTTTCAGGACAGGCTCCAAAGCTACAGAAAAACATTGTCATGAAACAAACAAACGAACATTATGAGTCCAGTTGGAAATTTTTAAAAGTTTGGTGGCTGGAGGAGAAGCTAAAAGTATAGGGAAAAAATCTTTCTAACTCCTTTCTAGGAGTTAATAATTGTTAACCCTAAGGACCCTCTCTATAAGTTCTGATCAGAACCTGTTAATATCCTGGTGAAGGCATTTTTATCATATTTCTGAATGGATTTGAAATTTCTATAATGCACATTGTTTGTAGATCATTGGAATTGATTGAATCTGCAGTCAGATTAGAGATTATATGCGATAATATACAAAAAGATCTGAATATACAAAAGGTTACCAATAATGTACTTCAGAAAGGCTTAGGCTTATGGTTAAATAAGGACCTAAGTACACTTCAGGGAATTCTTCATAGCATTTCCCTGTAGGGTAAGATGGTTCTTCTGTCAATATATTTTTTAAAGAATATTTTCTTGTTCATTTTACTTATTTATATAAGTATGTATCTGCTTGAGTGTATTTCATGTATGTGTAGGCACCTTCAGAGGCCAGACGAGGGCACTAGATCACTGAAAGATGCAGTTTCAAGCAGTTGTGAGTCATGCAACATGGGTGCTGGGAATGACTTCATGTCCTCTGGGAAAGAAGCAAGCACTCTTATTGAGCAATCTATTCAGTCTGATCCTGTTAATGTTATTTAGTGGATAAGTTGGGGGATCTCATTGGTAAATTCTGCTTTTCCAAAGGACTAAACTCTCCAAAAAGAATATTTAATATTTAATACTGAGAGATATATTTTTAGGCTGAATGATAATGAAGATAAGAAAATGTCACTGTGTCCTTAAAGAGATCTCATGTTTGAAGAAAAAATTTAGTTTCAAGCATATTAAAAAAACCTGAATAGCAAATTTTTAAAGGTACATAATGTAAGGCATTCCATGCTAGGAAAGATATTTTTAATGGTAACAGCATAAACTATTTTCTTAAAAATAAATTTTAATTGTTTGAGATGAATAGGACTATGTCAGTTCCACTTTCCATTTCCTAACCTAAACCCTCCCCCTTCTCTTTCAAATTCATGACCTAAACATGACCTGGACAAGGAGAATACCAGTAGAAATGCTAACTTGAAGGGGGAGAAACTCTTTGAGGTTTCAACCATAAACAAAGAACTATATGCCAGTAAGGTGTGCTAAGAGTAGGAATAGCAATGTTCCCTAGGGAAGGGCACAACAATTGATTATCTGATACCAAATGGTCAGCCCTGAAAACATATACATGCAACTAACATGATAAGGACTAATAGCATTGTGTTTTTGTATTTAGAAGTGTATGTGCTTCATTGTTCTTGGGTGTGTATGTTTACGCTCATATACATATATATGTAAGAACAACTGAAGAAACGGGTTTAAAAAATAATTTATTTATCTATTCCTTATAATTTCTTATATGTTTACATAGTAGTTTGATATAGAAAATGATAAAGTCTATAGGTCTTGATCAGGCTTGTTCTGTTTGCTAGATAAAGAAATAAAAGGCAAAAAATTTTTCAATGCAGCAGGTAGCAGTAAAATATTATAACACAGCAAAAAGAATCAGCATCTTACATGCTTCCTCTGTATGGTAAAGTGAGGTGGGGAACACACTAGCTCATTCTGTCCTCCTTTAAAGATGAAGGATAGGATGACATGGGTTCTGATACACAGACATGAGCTACCTAAACCTTCCTATACAGGACAGACTGAGGTGCAGGAACACATGTTTTTTCTTGACCTTAAACATAGGACAGATTAAGGTTAGCACAACAAGGGTTCTATGAGACAGATGCTATCTTTTCCCAAGTCTCCTTCATAGGACACATCCAACCTCCTCTATTGGACAGATTAAGGTTGGAAAGATGTGGATTCTGAGAGTCAGACTGTACCTCCTTCCAAACCACCTACATAGGACAAAATGAACTAGAGAGACCAATAATTCATTTCTAACCTTCCTTTTAGCACAGGCAAAGGCTTGGGCAACATAAATAGTGAGAAAAATCTACCTTCGTAGCATACTTTGTAGGGCTTACTGGGGTGGAGCACACAGTAGTTCAGTTGTAACTACTTCCGTATACCCAATTACATTAGAATAACATCAATTTCAAAAGACAAAAGCAAACCCCCTGCAATTCTCCTTTGAAGGACAGTCTGAGATTGAGAGTTCATGAGGTAACTCCTATCCACCTAGAACACTTTGAAACTACACTGTAGAGTAGATCATGGTTATAAGAGCTTGGAATCAGAAACAGAAGCTAGTGCCTTCTAGTATAGTGGTTCTCTGTATGTGGGTTTCCACCCCTTTTGAGGGTCAAGTGACCCTTTCACAAGGGTCAATTAAGACAATTGGAAACTAAGATATTTATATTATAATTCATAACCATAGCAAAAAAATACAATTAATAAGTAACAATGAAAGAAATTCTATGTTTGAGGATCATGACTATACATATATATATATATATATATATATATATATATATATATATATAGTTGCAGGATTAGAAAGGTTGAAAACTACTGTTCTAGCTCTTTTTCATAGGATAAAGTGGAGGTGTAGAACATGCTAGGATGCTCTTGTAGTTATCTGCAGTACAGATGAAGGTGGATTTTGAGAAACAAACACGGGGTTCCTTCAAGACTTTTTGGGAGGGAGGACTGAAGTAGGCTTCTCACTCCACTCCTAGTTATACTATGTGTAATTATGCATACATAGGACAAATAAAGGTTAGCGTGATGTCGATTTTAGAAGACAGAGACCAGCTCCCTCCAAGCCTCACCTGTAGTCTGGGCAGGTGGAGATCATTCTAGTTAATTACCAACTTCCCTCAGAGGACAGTTTAAGATTAGAACTATATGGATACTGAGATAAACTCAATAGCTCCCTCTAATCATGCTCTATAGGAATACTGTGGTGGAGAACACGCAAGTTCACTCTAATCCCACTCCGTAAGACATAAAACATAAGATGAAATGGATTCTGAGTAACAGACAGGAACTCCCCCCCCAAGCCTTCTTCTTGGGACATATTGAGTTATAGAACACAGTAGTTCACTCATAACCTGTTTAATAGGAAAGGCTAAGAACATGCATTCTGGGAGATAGATGCAAGTTCCTTAAAGCCTCTTTGGTAGGACAGAAGAAGTTGGAGTGCACATTAGTTCATTCCTTTCCTTATCTGTAGGGTATATCAAGCTCTGGAAAACCTGGACTTTGAAGGGAGAGAAACTCTCTCCCTCCAAAATTCTTCAGAAAGACAGACTGAAGTGGAAAGCATACTAATTAACTCCTATTAAAACTCCACAGGACTGATAAAGTTTAAGGTGTCCTGGACACAGTGTTTTACAGGAGAGATCAATTGTGATTCTGAGAGAAAAACACCAGCTCCCATCAAACCTCTTCTAGGAAGACTGAAGTTGAAAGCACACTAGGTCACCCCCTATCCTCCTACTTTGGATAGAGAAAGGGGCTGAAAACAGGTATTCTGAGAGACAGAAACAAGCTTCCTCTAAGTCTTCTTTGTAAGATACATTAAGATGGAGAGCACATTGGAATATAACTTGTACTTATGACAGATCAAGTTTAGAAATCAATGCATTCTGAGACAGAAAGTAGCTCTCTCCAGGCACTCTTTATAGAACAGACTGAGATGAATAACACACTAGTTCACTCCTACCATATTCTTATTACAGAACAAGGACCAGGCAAAGTGGACACTGAGAGAAAAACAATAGCTACCTCCAAGCTTCCTCCACATGACATGATGAGGTGGAAAGAACAGTAATTCATTACTTACATCTTCCATGGAGCATATCAAGTTAGGAAAACACAGATTCTGACAAACGCACACTAGATTCATATAAACTTCCTTGTAGGGCAGATTGAACTGAAGATCACACTAGTTCATTCTTAAACTCCTCAATAGGACAGGTGAAGGTTAGAATGATTTGGATCCAGAAAGACACTAATTTTACTTAGACTCCTCTGTTAGATGCTGAGATGGGAATTACAAAATAACATTGCTAACATACTCCATTGGGATAAACAATTTAGGACAAAAAAAACATAAACTTGCTCCCTCCAATCCTCTTTTGTGGGATACAATGAGTTTAAATGCACACTATTTGTGCTTTTTAGTATAGATCAAGTTAGGATTGTGAGAGACAGACACTAGCTTTTTCTCTGAGACCCCTGGTAGGATATATTGAGAAGGAGAGCACAATGGTTCTCTTCTAATGTTATTTAGGGGAAATATCAAGGAGGTTTGGACAACATGAATTCTGAGAAATAGACACTAGCTTCCTCCAAACTTTATCCTTAGAGCATACTGAGGTAGAGAACCTACTAGTTCTTTCATAACTCACTCTTCAGAACATATCAAGTTAAGGACTAAATGAATATAGAGCAACAACTACTAACTCCATCCAAGATTCACACAATGAGGTCTAATGCATGGTAGTCTAGTCCTAACCTCATCAGTATAACAAATCAAGCTTAGGAAACTCTGGATGCTGATAAAGAGAAATTTTCTCCAAGAAAGAATTAGTACAAATTGAAGTAGACTACCTTATTTGTTTTTTTTACCTCTTACATAGGACAGATTAAGGTTAGGATGACATGGAGTCTGAGTGACAGATACTAGTTTCCTCCAATCCCCATTCCATGGGACAGACTGTTGTGGAGATTATGCTAGTTAACTCCTAATCTTCCTACTCTCTTCTGTAGAACAGATGGAGGTTAGGACAGCAAATATTTTGTTAGAGAGACACTAGCTCTATTCAAGCATCCTTAGTAGGGCAGACTGAGTTGGAGTATAAACTAGTTCATGTCTGTCCTCCTCAATAGGAAAGAGTAATTTAGGACAATATGAATACTGAAAGACAGACTCTAGCCCCTCCTAGCATCCTCTCTTGGAAAGACTGATGTGGATATTACAATAGTTCATTCCTAACTTACTGTGAGTCAGGATTAAAGTTAGGACTACATGGCTTATGAGAGGAAAGCACTAATTCTAAGAGTATCCATAGGACAATCTAAATTGAAAAGCATATTACTTCACTTCTTTCCTACTCTGTTAAACAGAATGAGTTATAATAAAATTTATTCTGAAGGACAGACTAGCTCTGCCAAAGCCTCTTCTGTAAGATAAGCTAAGGTTTACAAGAAGCTAGTATATTTTTAAACTCATCAGTAGGACATACCAAATTAGGAAGATTTGGAGAGCGATGGACACCAGCTCTGTAAAAGCCTCTTCTGTAGGAAAAACTGAGATGGAGAGCAGACTAGTTCACTTCTAACTGCTTCTGTAGGGCAGATCAAGATCACTACAATTGAAATCCGATAGATAGACACTATTTCCCTCTAGCTTTTTGCATCGTGATAGAGAGAAGTCTTGATCAGTCCTATCCTTCCTTACCTGTAACACAGATCAAATTTAAGAAAAGAGATTCTGAAAGACAGGCACTAGCTCCCACCAAGCCTTCTTTTGTTATGAAAGACTGGCAGAGAGCACACCTGCTCCCTCATAACTTTCCCCATCAAACTCCTCACACCACTGATTCTTTTTATTGTTTTCACAGTGCTATACATTTCTCCCTGTCCCTCTTCCTCCCCTCTCTTCTTCTACCGTCTCCTGTGACACCCACACCCCCAATTTACTCAGGAGATCTTGTATTTTTCTCCTTCATATGCAGATGTAAATATGTCTCCCTTAGGGTCTTCTTGTCTAGCTTCTTTGGGGTTGAGGACTGTAGGCTGTTATTTCTTTGCTTTATATCTAAAAGATACCTATGAGTGAGTACATGCTATATTTGTGTTTTTGGGTCTGGGTTATCTTACTCAATATGTTTGTTAAAGACTTATTCATTTATTTATGTATTATGTATACAGTGTTCTGTCTGCATGTGTGCCTACAGACCTGAAGAGGGCACCAGGTCTCATTATAGATGGTTGTGAGCCACCATGTGGTTGCTGGGTATTGAACTCAGGACCTCTGGAAGAATAGTCAGTGTTCTTAACCTCTGAGCCATCATTTTAGCCCTCAATATGTTTTTTTAGATCCATCCATTTGCCTGCAAACATCAAGATGTCATTTTTTTCTACTCTGTAGTACTGCAATATGTTAATGTACACATTATCCATTCTTATTTTGAGGGTCATCTAGGTTTTTTCCAGGTTTTGGGTATTATGAATAATGCCTCTATGAACAAAGTTGAGCACATGTCCTTGTGGTATGGTTGAGCAACTGCTGCAGCCAGCGCAGCCTGGATAGCCAAGACTGGTGGGGGGTGCCGGGATAGAGAAACAGAGGCTTCTTTTCAGGTGGAAGAACAGCAACCTTTATTTTGCCCGGCGACCTTTTATACCTCTACTCCTGTGGAGACCCACTGGCCAGAAAGAACACAATCATCCTTGTCAATTACAGACCACAAGGAAGTTCTGCTTTCAGTCAGGGGGAGTGAGTACAGCTGGATCACAACAACTAGCAACCTTTTGGTATATACCCAAAAATGGTATTGCTGGATCTTGAGGTAGATTTTTCATAATTTTCTGAGAAATCAACATACTGATTTCCAACACAGTTGTACAAGTTATCACTTCCACCAGCAATGGAGGAGTGTTCCCCTTACCTGACTCCTCTGCAGCATAAGAAGTCATCAATGTTTTTGATCTTAGCCATTCTGACAGGTGTAAGTTGGAATCTCAGAGTTGTTTGTGATTTGTATTTTTCTGATGGCTAAGGATGGTGAGCATTTCCTTAAGTGTCTTTCGGTCTTTTGAAATTCATCTGTTAAGAGTTCTCTGTTTAGGTCTCTACTATGTTTTTGTATTGAATTATTTCTTCTTTTGATGTCAAGTTTCTTGAGTTCTTTGTATATTTTGGAGATCAGTTCTCTGTCTGATGTGGGGTGTGTGAAGATCCTTTTCCATGCTGTAATCTGCAATTTTATCTTGTTAACTGTGCCCTTTATTTACAGAGGCTTCTCGGTTTGAAGAGATCCCATTTATTAATTGTTGTTCTTAGTATCTGTACTACTGGGGTTATATTTAGGAAGTGGTCTCCTGTGCCAATGTGTTTGTGTATTTCCCACTTTCTCTTCTATGAGGTTCAGTGTGGTTAGTTTTATGTTGAGGTCTTTGATCCATACACTTGAGGTTTGTGCATGGGGATAGATATGGATCTATTTTCATTCTTCAATATGTTGGCATTTGATTATGTCAGCACCATTTGTTGAATATGCTTTCTTTTTACCATTCAATTCCCACACCTATAAATACCTGTTTTTTGACAAAGAAGCTAAAAATACCACTCATTCTTAAAGACAGACATTAGCTCCCTTCAAGTTTCCTCTGTAGGACAAAATAATATGGACAGCACCTTACTTCACTCCATTTTTTTTTTAGTTGGACAGATAAATATTAGGAAAACACAGCTTCTGAGGGACAGGCACTTGATTCATTGAGACTCTTTCACGGACAGCCGGAGGTGGCATGTCAACTAATTAGTAATTAGTTTAATTACTTAAATTAGTTTAAGTAATAATAAGTACTTAATTTATCCATAAAACAGATCAAGTTGAGGACAACTTTGATTCTATGAGAGAGAAACCAGCTCTCTCCAAATTCTTTGCAGTAGGACAAACTGAAATAGAGAGTACATTAGTTCATCCCTAATCTTCCCCATAAAACAGATGATAAATTTCATGAGATACATTATGAGAGACCAACACACTGCTTCAATCCATTCCCTCTAAGCAAGACAGACTATGGTGGAAAGCATACTAATTCAATTGTAACCATATCTAGAGAATGGAGCAAGATTAAGAGGACATAGATTCTAATAGATGAATAGTTAATCACTCCATTCCCCTCTGTAGGACAGGGTGAGGTAGAGCACACTAGTTTATTTTTAACCTTCTCTGTAGAACAGATCAAGGTTACTAGCACTTAGTATCTGAGAGATAGATGCGACATAGTCTCTAGCCCTCTCAATAGAACCAACTGATATAGGGAGTACACTACTTTATTAATAACATCCTCAGTAAGGACAAATCATCTCAAAGCATCATAGATTCTGAGAGACAGCCACTACTTCCCTACCAACATCCTCTGTAGAACAGACTGAGATGGAGAGCTCTCCAGTTTACTCCTATCCTGCTCTGTTGAACATAATGTGTCTGAATGGCTTGGATTGTAAGAGACAAACACTAACTCCCTTCAGTTATTTTCCAAAGAAGAGACTGAGGTGCAGGGCAACCTCGGCCAATGCTATCCTTATTTGTAGGATACATCAAAGTTAAGAAAACACAAATTTGAAATATACCCACTAACTCTGACCAAGCCATCTCCACAGGCCAGAGTGATGTGGAGAGCATTCTAGTTACCAATCATCCTGCATTACAGATCAAGGTTAATACAGAATGGATTTTTAGAGATAGCCTCTAGAATTCAGGTTTTCAGTGGGCAACTGCTTGAAGCTCAGAAAAGGTCAATTCAGTAATTACACATGATGGACATAATTTCTAATAAATGTGTAATTACTGAATCAGCCTTTTCATTTCTCTGTGAGTTCTGCATGTTCAGTTTTTGCAGCACACCATAAAGCAGTCCAGGTAAGAGCAGTTTCTTGCCCAAATGGCTAACCAACTCCATAAGGAGTCTCTTCAGTGCCCATCGTCCTCTTGAAGTAGTTTGGTGCTGCAAGAAAAGTCCTAAGTTCTTAAAATAATTTAAATGCCACATTCTGAAGGTCTCTGAAAGATTTGAAGAATACCTATCCATCTGAACTACATTTCTGTATATTTAGAAAATCTAATTAGCATTACTTTGAGTTTGACTATTATAGATGATTATCTATTAACCTATATTTCTTAATTATACATTATATTTTTAAATGAACTACAAAAAACCATACCTTAATCAAGATCAGAAATACATATACATATAACAAAATTGACTTTAAATCTTTATAAATAAAACAAGATCCATACCAATGTAAAGTATCCATCTCAATAGCATATCCCCCTTTAAATGTAAAGAAACATTTACAAGCTGTATTTGGGAATATGAGTGCAATTCTGTCCAATCTTCTTCCTGCTGTTTATTGGATGAAGTATTTTCTTTGCGGAGGTGTTTGCAGCAACCATTCAGGGGTTCTTGATCCATCAAACCATGTTGGTCTGGAAACAATCCACAGGCTATCATCTTCTGTGTAAACAAAAGAAGAACCTCTTTTCCAAAGCAAAATATCCTTAGACTCAAATTTTGAATTCAAGATACCTTTGAAATATCTATGTTGGCTTAGCTTAGCAGTCCCCAGAATCAAAAGTCTCTCTGCAGTCAAAAAATTTAAAGATGACAAAATAATATAAACAATCCAAACTCTGTGAATTTTCCATCTTCACATGGTTTATTTTTTTTCTGTACTCTGTCTCTTTAAAAACTTTATGATTTTTAAACCCTTTACTTGTTTTTAATAACTATTATTTTTCTTCTCTCTTCCAAGCCTACATATATTTATCCAACACTGTAGCACATTTATAGGTCTTTTTTGTCTGGATTTGTCTTTATTGCATATCTGTAATTATTTATTGTCCAGAAGTACTTTTTACATTGTTGCATGATAACTCTCTTCAAGCTCCCTCTGTAGGACAGACTGAGGTGGAGAACACACAAGGTTACTCCTATGCTTTTCCTTATGACAGATCAAAGGTCAGACCACTTGGATATGAGATCCTGATACTAGCTTTATCCTGTGTTTCTCCATGGTATATATGAAAGGGTATATTACACTAAGTCACTGTTGTATTTATTGAGAGAACAACTCAAGGTTGAGACAATATGGATTCTGAAAGACAGACACCAGGCTCCTACAATCCTCCTCAATAGATTGCACTAGATATGGGACACATATGGTTTTATTCCTGTATCTTCCATAGGACAGATAAAGGAAAACATATCTTCTGAGTGACAGACATTAGATCCCTACAGGTCTTCTGTGTAAAACATACTACTTCACTTCCAAACTCTTCTGTTGTACAGAGGGCATTTAAACAACATAAATTGTGAGAGAAAGACATTACTCCCTCCAGCTCTTTTCTGCAGGATAGACTGAAGTGCTGAGCACCATATATCAATTCTATCCTTATCTGTAGGAAACATCAACATTAATACAACATGGATTCTGAAAGCTAGGCATTGCTCCCCACAAGCTATCTACAGTGACAGTTTATTTAAGAGAATATTAGTTTATCTATGACCTTTTCCATAGGAAAGATTAAGATTAACACAATATGATTCTTGAAGAAAGACACTATTACCCTCCAAGACTATGTAGAAGGGACTGAGTTAGAGAGCACACTAGTTCACTAAAGACCTATTAAGTTATACAGAACAAGGTTAGGACAACATGAATTCTAAAGGACAGACACTAGATCTCCCAAGACTATTAAGACTCATTGTAATATAGTTCTTACTAATTCATTCCTAACCTTATCCATGAGGCAGATTAAGGTTAGGACAATCTAGGATTCTGTGGTACATAAACTAATCCCCTCTAAGATTCATCACTCTGTGTGACTGGCAGAAATGGAGAACTCATAAATTAACCCCTAATCTCCTCCATTGGACAGATCAAGGGTTATATGACATGGCTTTTGAGAGAATGACAGTAGTTCTCTCTGTGCTTCTTCTGTAGGACAGATTTTGTTTGAAGGCAACTAATTCTATTTTAACCTCCTTTGTAGGACAGATCAAGCTTAGTTCATCATTAATTCTAAGATACAAACACTAGCTCCCTTCAGCTTTTTAGTATAGGATAAACAGAGCCATAGAGCATATTAAGATACTTCTTTCCTTTTCTGTAGGACAGATCAAAAATAGGATGACATGGTTTCCAAGAGACAGAGAGTAGCTCTCTCAGACTCATCTTCCAAATATGTACTGTGCAATAGATCACACTAAGTAAATCTTTTCCATATCCATAGGAAAGATCAAGGTTAAGAGAACATGGATTCTGAAAGGTAGACACTAGCTGCATCCATGTCTCCTCAGTGAAATGGAATGAGGTTTAGTGCCCTTTACTTCCCTCTTCAACTTTCCCATAGAGCAGATGTGGTAAGAATGACATTGATTATAATAGACAGGTACAATCTTCATCACAGCCTTCTCTATTGACACACTGAGGTGGAGTGTAAACTAGTTTATTTCCAACCTCCTCTGATGAAAAGAACAACTTAGTAAGACAAGTATTTTGAGAGACAGAAACTAGTTTCTTTTAATACTCCTTTGTAGGACAGATTAAAGTGTAAAGTATTTAACTTCTAACCTGCTCTGTAGGGCAGATAAAGTAAGGGCAACAGGGATAATGAAAGAAAGTTCTTTTCTATGAAGTTCTTGAAGACTAGTACATGCTAGACATAACTATCCTTTTTTGTAGAAAAGATCATAAGACAACATGAGTGTTGAGAGATAGACACTAGCTTTCACCAAGGTCTCTTCATAGTAAAATAATGAGGTGATGAACACACTAAATCACTCCTAATCTCCTTTTGAGGTCAGATAAAGTTTAGCATACCATGTCCTCTTACAGATAAACATTTGCTTTCTCCATGACAGTTCTACAGGAAGACATGAAGTGAAGAGTATTCCTGTGCAATCTTATCCATTTCAATTTGACATATCAAGGTTAGGATGGTATAGATTCTGAGAGATGGACACTATCTCCCTCTAAGACTCTTTCCTAGGACAGACTGAGGTAAAGTGCACACTCTCCCTCTAAGACTCTTTCCTAGGACAGACTGAGGTAAAGTGCACACTAGTTATCTCCTAGCTTTATAAGTGGGACAGGTCATGTTTAGGACAACCTGGATTCTGAAAGAGAAAAAATAATTGACTCCAAGTTTCCTCAGTATGACAGGCTGAAGTGTGAGTACTATAGTTTACTTCTAATCTCCTCCATTGATCAGATCATGGTTTGTTTAATATGGATTACACAAGCTCACTTCATGCTTTTTCTGTAGGAAAGAGTGGTGGAAAGCAGAGGAATTTGCTCTTAACCTCTTCTATAGGGCTCATTAAGTTTAGGATAATATGGATTCTGAGAGAGAGATACTAGCTCACCTCAGCTCTTTTCTGTAGGGTATACTGAGGTATAGAGCACATTAAGTCATTTATAGCCTAGTTTGTAGGAATGGTCTAGCTTAAGACAACATGGGTTCTAAGATATAGCCACTAGATTCCTGCAAGCCTCGTCAGTAGAACAGACTGAGTGGGAGAACGCAGTATTTCACATGCAACCTCCTCTGGAGAATAGGTCAAGTTTAGCATGAAAATGATTCTGAGAAATAGACACTGGATCCTATCAAGCCTCCTGTGTAGGGCATGGTGAAATAGAGACTACACTACTTCACCCCTGTCTTCTTCAATAGGGCAGAATAAGGTTAGGGCAACATGTATTCTGAGAGACAGATACTAGACCACTCAAAGACTTTTAACTAGGAAAGACAGAGAAACTGAACACTTGTTTGCTCACGACCTCATATGTAGGCAAGATCAAAGATAGGACAACATGGATTCTGAATGAGAGAATGCTAGTCTCTCCTTGACTCCTTAGTAGGGCAGACTTAATTAAAAAGCATAATGATTCACTCCTAAGCTCATATATACACTAGATCAAGGACAGAATGACATGAATTCTGAAATAGACACTAGCTGCCTTCTTTTCCTCCTTCATATTAAGCAATGATATGGAGAACACTCTAGTGCAATCTAATATTTTATATAAGACAGATAACGATTAGAACAAGAGGAGCTCTGGAGGGATGCATGACCTACATCCACCATTTCTTAGTCAGACAAGTGGAAAGCATACCAGGTCACTCCTATCATCCTCTGAAGGACATATCAAGTTAGGACAACATGGATACTGCAAGACAGACACCAGCTCCCTGAAGCCAAGCATATCAGGCATACTTAGGTAGAGAGCACAGTAGTTCTCTTGTGACATCTTGCATTGGAGAGATCAATTTAGGAAAAAAAAATTGATTCAGAGAGACGGAAAGTGACTCCCTCAAAGCCACTTCAGTAGGACAGACTGATGTAGAGTGCATACTATTTCAGTATTAATCTTATCTATTTGAGAGAGCAGGGTAAGCACAAAATGGATTGTGAGAGTGAATCACTAGATCCCTCCACACCTTCATAGGACAGAGTAAAGAGGAGACTACACAAGTTCACTTCTGCCCTCCTCGGTGGGGCAGATAAGTCTTAGGCCAACATGGATTCTGAGACACAGACGTAAGCACCCTCTAAGACATATTTTGTTTGTTTGTTTGAGACAGAATTTCTTTGTAGCTTTGTTACCTTCCTGAAACTATATTGTGTAGACCATGTTGGCCTTGAACTCACAGAGATCCACCTGCTTCTTCCTCCAAAGTGCTGGGATTAAAGGTGTGCACCACCACCCCCAGGCTTCTAAGATTCTTAAATGGGATGGAGTAGGAATAAATACAACTGCACCCTAACCTTTATCTGTAGGACAGATTAAAATTTGGACAAGCAGAGTTTTGAGATACAGTCACTAATTTCATCCAAGCCTCTCCTGTAGGACAGACAAACTGGGATGATGATCACACTAGTTCACTTCTAACCTCCTCTATTGGACAGACTGTGCTAGAAAGATGTATTTTGAGAGACAGACACTAGTTTCCTCCAGCTCTTTTCCCTGGGTGATAGTCAGGAATAAAGTAGGCTAAGTCACTTCTAATTTTATTTGTAAAAAAAGATCCATGTTAAGAAAACATGGATTCTGAGAGACAGACTACCAGCTTCTACCAAGTTCCTCAATAGTACAAACTAAGGTGAAAAGCACATCAGTTCCCTTATAACATCCTCCAGAGGATAGATAAGCTTAGCACAGCACAACTTTTGAAAGACAGATACTAACTTCCCCCATGCAACCTCTGTAGGACAGCCTGAGGAGGTGAGCATGGTAAATTACTCCTATCCTCTTCAGTAACCTGGATCAAGGTTAGGAAACCATGGATTCTAAGAGAGAGACACTAGGTCCGTTCAAGACTCTTTGGAAGGACAGGGTGAGGTGGGACTGAGTATAACCTTACCTGTAGGACAGTTAAAACATAGAACAACCAAGATTCTGAGAGAAACTAACTTTTTTAAGATGACTCAGTAGAGAGACCAGTTTTACCCATGCTTTTTCAGTCACAGTCCAGCTGGCCTTGGTGAGCTCCCAATAGATCAGCTCCACTGTCTCAGTGGGTGGGTGCACCCCTCGTGGTCCCGACTTCTTTGCTCATGTTCTCCCTCCTTCTGCTCCTCATTGGGACCTTGGGAGCTCAGTCCAGTGCTCCAGTGTGGGTCTCTGTCTCTATCTCCATCCATCAACTGGACTCTCTGAACATGGCGAACAATGAGGGCTGATGAGAAGCAAAGGACAATGGCACAGGGTTTTGATCCTGCTTAATGTGCTGGATTGGTGGGAGCCTAGCCAGTTTGGATGTTTACCTTCCTAGATATGGACGGAGGGGGGAGGACCTAGGACTTACCACAGGGCAGAAAACCCTGACTGCTCTTTGGACTGGAGAGGGAGGGGGAAAGGAGTGGGGGGAGGGGGAGAAGGGTGGGAGGAGGGGGAGGGAAATGGGAGGCTGGGAGGAGGTGGAAACTTGTTTTTTTTCTTTTTCTCCTTTTCTCAATAAAAAAAGAAAATAAATAAATAAATAAATAAAACAAGAACTCAAAAAAAAAAAAAAGATGACTCAATAGGATAGACTAACAAGGAGAGCACATTTTTTCACTCCTGATCTCCTCCATAGCAGATCAAGGTCATCAACACATTGATTTTGAAAGACAGGAATTAGGCTCATCCATGTTTCCACCCCAGGACAGACTAATGAAGAGTGCTGTCTTCACTCCTAAAGCTATCATTAAGACAAATCAATTTTAAGACAAGCACATTGAGAGCAAACACTAGCTTTTTCCAAGTCTCCTCTGTAGGGCTGAATCAATTGCAGGGCACATTTGTCAATGCTTATACTCTTCTGTTGTATTGATAAAGTTGGGACAATATGGATTCTGAGAGACAAACCTTCGCTCCCTTCAAACCTGCTTCATGTCAGACTTCTGTGGAGAACTTACCAGTTTTCTCTTTGCCTTATCCATACAACATATATAGGTTGGAACAACATAGATTCTGAGACACACACCCTACTCTCTCCAGTCTATTCTGTTGGACATTCTAATGTGGAAAGTATACTAGTTCACTCCTAAGTATATACATAGTTGGATATACATTCTGACAGGCTGACACTAGATTCCTTCAGACTCTCTCTTTACACATATGGAGGTGTATATCACTCTAGTTCATGTCTGATTTTCTCTGTAGGACAGATAAAGGTAGAACTACATATTGGGCTCTCAATCTCACTCTGTCCTACAGAGGTGATTTGTGAGTAGATAGGGTCTATATATTAGAAACTATATCATAATACCTTGATCAGCTCTATGGAGAAGGATAAGTGTGAACTAGTGTGAATTGCAACTCAGACAGTCCTATGGAGGGGGCTTGGAAGGAACTGGTGTCTTTATCCCAACATACACCTTGTCCTAATCTTGATTTGTCCTAAGGATAACTTTTGGAGTGAACTAATGTGCTCTTTGTCTTTAGGTCTTAAGGGAGCTTAGCGAGACCAAGTGTCTGTCTCTCAGAACCCATGTTGTGTTAACCTTGTTCTGCCCTATCAAAGAGACCAGAAGTGAACTTAGGTTTTCTGCACTTATTTCTTTCCTACTGAGTAGAGTCTGAGGGAGTTAGTGTCTCTCACAGCTCTCCTAACTCTTTGAACTATCCTAAAGTTATGAGTCCACTAGGGTTAATTCCTCATATGTCTGTCTTTCTGAAGAGTCTTGCCTAGTGTCTGCATCTCAATGCCCATTTTGTGCTAAGCTTGGCCTATGCTGGGAGGTTAAGAATCACCTAATATTCTCATTATCTTAGGTTGTGCTATGGAGAAACTTTGATGGGAGTTCATGTCTATTTCTGAAAATCCAAGTTATGATCACATTGATCTGTTTCTTTCAGAAAAGGGTAGGAGTGATAGATAGCATCAACTATTTGTCAGTCTAGTCTTTCAAAAATGATTGAGTAGTACAGTTTCTGCCTCCCAACTTCTAATCTTCAAACTATGTTTTTCAGTACAGAAGGCAAGTGAACTAGTGTGCTCACCAATTTAGTGTATACTATGGAAGAGGCTTAGGGTACACTGAAGTCTTATCTCTCAGAATCCATGTTGTCATAACTTTGATATGTCCTTTAATTAAATTTAGCATTGAACTAATGTATCTACAACTTAGTCTATCCTACAGCAGAATCTACAGTGAACTAGTATTTTTTCTCAGCATCCATGTTCCCCCCCACCTTGATCCTTCCTTCTGAGAAGGATAGAAATTAATGAGTGTGAACTCTCCCTCAGTCTATTGTATGGCAGTGACTTTGAGGTAGCTAGTATTTGTCTTTTAAAATCCATTTTGTCCTTATCTTTTTTCCATAAAGGTGAGGTTAAGAATGAAATCATTTGCTCTACAGTTAAGTCCATTCTACAGTGGAATTATTCTCTGAGAATCCTCATCATTCCAACATGGTCCGTCCAGGAAAGGATGTTAAAAGTGAGGCAGAATCCTCCCCATGTCACTTAGTCCAGTAGAATAGGCTTGGAGGAACCTAGTTACCATCTCTTAGAATCAGTATCACTGCAACTTGATTTACCTTATTGAAGAGTTTAAGAGAGAAATTGTGTATTTACTACCAAGTCCAGTCTATTGAGGAGACTTGGAGGGAGCTACTGTTTGTCTTTCAGAATCTACATTGTTCTAACTTTAATATCCCCTATCAAGTGAGTAACTTAGTATGATCAATAAATACTTTGATATATCCTGTGCAGTAAGACAGGGTAGAGATACTGTTTTTCTCTCTTTGAATATATGCCATTCTTACCTTGACCTTTCCAACATTGAAAGTTAGTAGTGAAATAGTATGCTTTTCACCTCATTCTGCCCTACACATAAGGCTTGGCATTAACTAGTATCTGTCTCATAATTCACTTATTCCTGAAATTATCTATTATAAGAGGTGAGGATTGAACTACTCTGCTCTCCACTTAAATATATCTTATGGAACAGCCTTTCAGTGAGCTGCTTTTCTGTTTCCCCATTCTGGAAAGATTATAGGAGTAAACTTGGTTTGCTTTCTACTTCCATCTGTAAAATAGAGAAATTATAGGAGGTATATACTGTCTGTCTTAGATTTCATGTAATTTTTACTGTGATCTATCCTTAGCAAGAGATTAGAAGAAAGCTAATATTTTCTCCACTAAAGTCTGTCCTACTGAGTACTCTTGGAGGTAATTTCTCACAGCTAATAACCCTGTTATCCTAATTTTAATCTGTCCTACAAAAAAGGCTATGAGGGATGTAATGTTCAGTCCACCTCACAGAAACCATGCTATTCTAAGCATGCCCTGTCTTAATAAAGAGGTTAGGAGTTAACTAGTGTACAATTTGCCACATATTGTCTCACTAAAAACAGCTTGGAGAAAGCTACATTGTCTCACAGAATATATTTTTTAAGTTGCATTTGTCTCTCTCGTGGGTAAGGATAGGAGTGATGTACCATGCTCTACACCCCTATCTGTCCTATATAGGAGGACTGGGAGGAGCTAGTGCCTATCTCTAAATTCTTGTCATCTAAATTTCTGGCCTACAGGAGAAGTCAGAAACAAACTCACTTCCTCTCTGACTAAGTCTGTCCAAGCAGACAGCTAGCAGAAAGCTTGGGTTTATTTTAGAATCCATCTCTTTCAAACTTTGATTTGTTTTATGAAGTAAGTTAGGAGAAATAGATTCTAGCTCCCTCCAATACTCTTTTGTAAGACAGACTAAATTTGAGAGTTCTTCACTTTTGTTCTCCTCAGGCAGGATGACATGGACTTTGAGAGAGAGACACTAGCTTCAAACAAGCACACTCTGTAGAACAGGCTATGGTAGAGAGCACACCAGTTCATTTCTTTTTTTTTTCTTTTTATTTAAATTTATTTTTTTATTAAAGATTTCTGCCTCCTCCCCGCCACCGCCTCCCATTTCCCTCCCCCTCCCCTGATCCAGTCCCCCACCCTCATCAGCCCAAAGAGCAATCAGGATTCCCAGACCTGTGGGAAGTCCAAGGACCACCCACCTCCATCCAGGTCTAGGACTGCATAGGCTCCCCCAAAGCCAGTACGTGCAGTAGGATCAAAAACCCATTGCCATTGTCCTTGAGTTCTCAGTAGTCCTCATTGTCCACTATGTTCAGCAAGTCCGGTTTTATCCCATGCTTTTTCAGACCCAGGCCAGCTGGCCTTGGTGAGTTCCCGATAGAACATCCCCATTGTCTCAGTGTGTGGGTGGACCCCTCTTGGTCCTGAGTTCCTTGTTCGTGCTCTCTCTCCTTCTGCTCCTGATTTGGACCTTGAGATTTCAGTCCGGTGCTCCGATGTGGGTCTCTGTCTCCTTTCATCGCCTGATGAAGGTTAATATTCAGGAGGATGCCTATATGTTTTTCTTTGGGTTCACCTTCTTCTTTAGCTTCTCTAACCAGTTCATTTCTAAGCTTGTCAAAAGAACACACCAAGGATCAGACAGCATGGATTCTGAAAGACAAAAATCTCCCCCAGAACCCCTCCATAGGACAGACTTAGGTATAGATTAAGCTATCTCATTCCTAACTTGCTTCATAAAACAAATGAAGGATTGAAACAGATGGATTCTAGAATAAATACAAGCTTGTTCCAAGATTTCTCTGTTGGACAGACTGATATGAGAACATGCTAGTTAATTTCTGACCTCTCCTGTGAGACAGATCAACATTTAGATGATAAGGATTGAGAGAGAGACACTAGCTCCTCCCAATCCTCCTCCATAGGACGGATTTAGATGTAGGGTAGTCTATATTACTCAAATCTTTAGCCACGAAACAATCCAGTTTAGAACACAATATATTTTGAGAAGCAAACTAACTTTTTCCAAGTCATTTTTTTATGGAACAGAATGAGGTAAAGTATACACTAATTCACTCCATTGAAGATTCCTCAGTATGGAAGAGCCAGGCAGACTGAACACTGGTTAACCCATATCCTTATAGGAGAGATGAAAGTTTTGAACACAGGTATTCTGACAGAGAAAATAACTGCAAGAGTAATTAGTAGGATAGATACTCAACAGAGAACATATTAGCTTACTCCTTATCTGGAAAGTATAGATCATAGCAAGGGTGACATGAAATCTGAAACCCACATAACCTACCCCCTTTCATTTCTCTTTGTGACAGATTGAGATAGAAAGAATACTATGCTACCACCATAATCTTTCTAATTTTCTAGAACAGGGCATTAGGGAGAGACAGTTAACAGCTCACTAAAAGGCTGTTCAGTAACACATACTTACATGGAGAGCACAGTAGTTCATTCCTAACCTCTTGTGTTAGATTTTGTCTGGAAAAAAAAACTGAATTCTGAGTGACAGACACTGAGTCCCACCACCAATCCTTCTGTGAACAGACTGAGTTTGAGAGCATTCCAGTTCACTCCTATCCTCCTCTGCAATATGGAGCAAGTTAGGATGCCATTGATTCTCAGAGACTAACACTAGCTCTGTGCAAGACTCCTCTGAACAGACTGTTGTGGAAGGCAACATTAGGTTACTGTTTTCCTCCTTCATATTTCAGATTAAATGAACACAAAATGGATTCTGAGAGATAGACACAAGCTCCTACCAAACCTTGTATGTAGAACAGAATGAGGCAGCAGGCTTACTACTGCACTCATAACTTCCAATGTTGGACAGATAAGGATAGATAGGACAGCATGGATTCAAAAA
The DNA here is from genome assembly GCF_018167655.1 of Microtus oregoni. Classification (NCBI taxonomy): domain Eukaryota; kingdom Metazoa; phylum Chordata; class Mammalia; order Rodentia; family Cricetidae; genus Microtus; species Microtus oregoni. Next base: position 44,275 of record NW_024544188.1, read on the forward strand.
GACAAACAGTAACTCTACCCTATCTTCTTTGACAGGATATACTAAAGTATTTATTGATCACACTAAGTTAGTCACATTCTTATCCATAGAGACGATTAAGGTTAAGATAAATTGGATTCTGAAAGACAGACATTAGCTTTCTCCAAGCCTCCTCAGTAGATGGAACTGGGCTGGGAAGCAGACAATTTCTCTCTTAAATTCTTTCTTAGAGTAAGTCAAGTTGCATAGATAAAGATTTGGAGCGATGGTAACTAGCTTTTTCTAAGCCCCTTCTATTTATTGTACTGAGGTGGAGTCCACTGTACCTGACTCCTACCCACTTCTCCTGAAATGATCAAGTTAGAATGATGAGGATTCCCAGAAATATCTGAGAGCTGCCTTCTATCCTCTCCTGTAGGACAGCATAAAGTGTAGAGCAAATTATTTCAATCCTAACCTCATCTTTAGGAAAGAAAAAGAAAGGACAAAATAAATTCTAAGAGATAAACACTAGCTTTTTCTAAGCCTCCTCCATGCAACAGACTGAGGTAGAAAGAACAATCATTAATTTCTATCTTCTTCAGTAGGATGGATCAAAGTCAGGACAACATGGATTCTGAGAAACAGATACCAGCTCCCTGTAATCTCTAATGTAGGATAGACTGTGCAGTAGAATACATAGGGTCACTCCTAAAGTTAACCCAAGGGCATATCCATGTTAGCATGGCATGAATTCTGAGAGACAGACTTGAGGGTCCACTAAGCCTCTGCCATAGTATAGGCTGAGGTGGTGAGCACATTAGTTCACTCTGAGCCTCTTCTACTAGAAGTTGTAGTTTGAAATATTTGAAAAATGAAAGACAGAAACGAGATCTCAGCATTCTCACACATGCTAAGTTGAAGAGTAGGTGATGTTATCTCTCACTCCTATCCTTTCTGTGGGTAAAAGATCAATGTGATTATAGCCTGGATTTTCAGAGATAGATGCTAGCTCCCATCAAGCATTCTCAATAGCACAACCTGAGGCAATAAGCATCCTAGATCATTCTAAATCTCCTTCCAAGCACAGGAATTTGCCACAAAATAGATCCTGAGAAGCAGACACTAGTCACTCTGAGACTCTTCAGAAGGACAGGCATATGAGGACTGAATCTAGTTTATTCATGACTTTAACTGCAGGGCAGATCAAAAAGTTAAGACAACTATGTGAGAAACTAAGTCCCTCAGAGTCACCTGAGAAGGACAGAGATAAGTGGAGAGAACCTAATATCACTTCTAATCTCCTCTATAGGATAGAACAAGGTTGACACAATATGGATTCTGAGACACAGCCTCTTGGTCTCTCTAAGCTTTTTCAGGACAGACAGATAGAGAGTACTTTATTTACCCCTAAAGTTACCCTTAAAACAAATCAAGTTTTGGACAACATATATGTTGAGAGATAGACAGACACTAGTTGCTTCCAAGCCCTCTTCCATAGCACTGCCTAAGTTGCAGAGCATAGTAATTCACACTTATCCTCCTCAACAGAACTGATGAAGTTGGTATTACATGGCTTCTGAGAGATAGACATTACCACCCCTATTCACCTCTGTAGGAAAGAATGAAATTGAGAGTACAACAGTTAAATTCTTTCATCATTTGTAGGACAGATCAAGATTAGGATAACACCAATTCTAAGACAGACACTAGATGCATCTAAACTTTCAATGCAGGACAGAGGATGTAGATAGTATACTAATTAACTTATAACCTTATCCATAGTTAGAAATTGAGGGTAGCACAAGATGAATTCTAGGGGCCAGACACTAGCACTCTATAAACATCTTCTCTATGACAGAGTGAGGGGTAAATGTACCCGGAAACAAGTTATTAGTTCCTTTCAGAACTCCTCCATATGGCATATCAAGATAAGACAGTTTGGATCCTAAAAGATAGACACTACTTTCACCCAAGCTACCTCCATGTACAGACTAACACATTAGTTTACTCTTTCTCCTCCTTTCTTTACCATACAGAGTTAAAATTATGTGAAGTCTGAGAGACAGACTCCAGCTTCTTCTAATCTTCACTAGGAAGACAGGAGTGAACAGCACACTAGTTCAACCTTAGTCTCCAATGTTGTGTATGCTGGGTTTGGCTACATACATTCTGAGATATTAGTTCCTTCCCACTGTTTTCCAAGGGATAGGCTACAGTACAGAACAGTCCTTGTTCTATACTCATCTGTAGGACTGATAATCATTAGGAGATATGTGTTTTGAAAGACTGAGTAGATCTCTCCTAGCCTGCTGATGCTGAGATCCCACAATTTCACTCCAGAGATTTTCATAGGATTTACCAATGGTGGTATCGAGTTGGAAGTTTCAGTCAGTTTGGCCCTACCTCTCTCTCTCCAGACCCTGCCCCTAAAAATGTCTGCCAAAAAGAAACTCCTCCCTGTGAGATGTTCAATATCACACCTACAGGGTATTTAAGACCTGGCCCATAGTCCAGCCATTTTATTCCTCTCCTTCCTCCCCCAGGAGTCACAAGAGAGTTACTTTGCTCTTCTTATTAAACCTGGCTTTACTAATTCAGCTTGATTTCTACGCAGCATTGCAGAAGAAAGCCACAACTGGGACTTTCAAAAATGCTTAACCCAAGCATGACAGCCCCAGGTAGAATTGAGTATTTACCACAAATGCATGGGAAACTGCTCTCCCTCCTACACCACCCTCTACCGTACTCTACTGACTCCTGGCTTTGTAAGCTACCCCTTCCCAAACCAAAATGCCTATAAGAAGTCTGTGACCTCTTTCAACCCCAGATTGATTGCCAAGCCACTGCAGTGCTAGGCAACTCAGGCCTGTTTGGAGCAGGGTTGATCGCTGCTCCTTGGAATTCCTTATGTGGAAGATATTATGAACAAAGGCAAATGCTCCAAACCCTCCACTATAGGTTTATAGAACCAGATGCAGACCTGTAGTATTCGGTCTCCAGCTAAAGGCTTATCAATTGGTACCCATGGTACAAGTTTGTACTACTGACAATATTAGGGTATCTCTTGATGAATTTATCCAAATTGGGGACTGTGCACACCATACACTTGATTAAGCTCACTCCTCCAGGGTTTAGAACAAAGCACTCCTGCTCTCCCCCCTTCTCACTGTTTGTCTGCATCTCCACCCCTGCCCTTCATTCCCTGCTCATCTGCCTGCTGGCTTTTTATGTCTTACTTCTTGTTACTCTTATCTTTGAAAATCTCAGGTTGTAGGTTATATTCACCAATGCAATAAGCCACAGTCAGCTGAATTAATAAATCCAGATTTGAAACAGAACAAATCAATGTCCAGGTGACTCCTGGGAGAGGAAGGAGAGATATCACGTGGTGGGTCTTTGGGCTGGTTCTTAAAAGCTCTGTAGGCATGGTATTTAGCATCTCAGGGAGAAGAGCAGACAGTTGGTGGACTTTCTCACGGGTGACATCTGGAGAGAGAGAAAAAAGGTGGGGCTGAAGCAGAACTTCCACCTAAACATCCCAGAAATTTTGGGTATATAGGTGGTAATTCAAGTATGGCTACTTCCTGTAGGCAAGAAATGGCATGGGGGTAGGTGAACTGATGCATGGCAGGAGGTATGGATGAAGAAGTGTTTGGAGACCTCAGGAATCTGCTACTTGAGGGGGCTGAGAAAGCAGGTAGGTATCTAGGAGAAAAAAATAGATTATTAACAATGGCCCTATGAAGAAGGCTAGCCATGGGAAGAGTGATGACTGCCAGAAAGGATGAAATGGAAAGCCACCTTGGCTGTTTAGAGGAGGCAAAGGTGAGTGAGCCAGATGAAAGAGCCGATATGCCCTTGAGTCTGGAGAGGTGGTACCAGCATTGATATTCCAGAAGCTTAGGGGAATGACATGTCAAATCAGGGGATGATAACTTCAGGAGTACCTGAGCCATCATATCTGCTGTTTTCTGCTGGAGGTGGGGAGTTCATCCATCCTGTAAAGATGTCAATAAGAGTTAAGAGATAATGGAGCCATTTTATGAGTAGGCATATGGGTGAAGTCAACCTTCCAGTACTCACCCAGTTGGTATATGGGCTGGTGTCCTTGGAGCTTGTGTAGGGGCTGGCATATCTTGAGGGCTTCCTGTGGGTTGACCTAGATACAAGTCTAGCAGGAGGAGTGGACCTGTAAGATATGCTCAAAATGAGTGGTGTCAAATGGGGTCTCTAGAGACAGATATTAGTTTCCACCAAGTCAGATTTCTTGATACAGTAGCAGAATTCTTTCTCCAGAAACCTGGAAGTATCAGGAAGACAACCCGGACATATTTATACCATGGTGTCATAGCAGAGACTATGTATTTGGGATAAAACATTTTTCCTAGGGCCTGGTTTTAGCCTAATGAAATATATCTTTTGGTCTATACTTAGATGACAGCCAGTGGATATTTACTGAACAAAAGAGGTTTAGTGAGTGAAAGAAGAGAAGAGGGAACTGAACATTCCTGAAGGCTTCCATACCCTCTCTAATACTAACCAGTTCTTAAAACCTGGGGCCAGTAAAATCCAGAGAAATTTAAGACTCCTCAAACTCTTTGTAGTCAGTGCTTTGTCGGTATATCAAAATTCCATTTATCAATGCTAAAACTCTGAACCTCTAAAGTTACTTCTGAAACTGTTTATCCTGTTATGAAACTGATGAAAGAAGCAAACCTGTATGTATTTTTTACAGTAAACTTAAATAATGAACTAATGAGCTACCAAGGTGATTATAAGGTATAACCAAGGGTTATAAGGAACACTTTTAAACTGTCAAATCTGTCAGCACCACAGCCCTCAAACCGAGATGGATAAATTTTACCTGTGTAAGCAAAAATGTGACAGCTTCCCAGCTACCCCAGGTCTCTCCATGGCTGTCAAAGCAGTATCAGTCTTCTGCTGCCAAACCTAGAATGGACAGAATTTTCTTGAGAATAGAAACTTATCGGGGGACCAGCCTACTTTGTCTAGGCAAAGTGGGACAATCAGTTACCGAGTGTCCTGCTTGTACCCAGTCTGGACAAGTCTTGACAGCAGTTAAGGTGCAAAACAGTTCTCCACACCCTGGCTGGCTTTGCTGCATTTCAAGCAAGCTACAGCATAAGGTATTCTGCAGTCATCTGCAGCTTCCTTGGAGGAGATACAGGGGTGCTGCTAAGAGCTGGCATATCTCTATTATGAGAAGCTTTTTTTAATTAAAATGCCATATTCTCAGATCCATGAAGTGTTTGATGATCAGGGAATCATTTTCTGTTTGGTATATCTAAATTAAGCTAAATCTGAACATATTAAAGAAGTTGATCCTTTATGAGGTAACTGATGGTTAACTTGTATGTCTAGTGCACTGTTATAGAATATAACAATTTTCTGTATGACTTACTTTACCAAATTAGCTACAGCTTACCAGTTTTACAAAATGCAAGAAGGTTAAGAGTATATTTTTATATTGGTCTTTGTTAACCTTAACAGACCTTAGATAAGGAGAAACTCTTTGTTAAACAGTTTTGGTCATCACCTTACTGTATCATAAAATAAGAATAACTCAGTCTCTGGTGTTTATATGTGATTCTAAGACATAGAGCATAACCATAATCTGTAGAAGGCAAACCACATTTTCACATTGTAAACATTTTACCTCAGTATACAAGCATTGTTTTATATCCTATCTTTCATAAACCTTGTTTTCGACCAGGATGTGAATGATCATACAAAAATGCATGCTAATCTAAAATATATTGAACACCTTATGTCTTCTTGGTGGGGCCAGTCTATGTGGGACTTTATTTGAGATAGGTAGTAAAGTAATATGACCCCCTCTTTTCCATCCTTAGTCAAATGGTTGCGTCCCACTTGGTTTTACTTAATGGTGACTGTGCACATGTTGTTTTCTAGAGCAGTTTAAATTTGCAGTTACCAGTCTGAAGTTAACTTTTGTTACAGAGTTTTAACTGTACCCAATTACTCAGCTGTTTTTAATAAGATAGAACAGCATAAAACAACCTCTGTCATTGCATCAGATTTAATACTAGAAAGGCCCAGGGACAAATTCTGAGCATAGGCAGGTAACCTTAATAGCAATTCCTGACACATGGAAGATACAAATCCAGGCATCACAGACTAGTCAGAAACAAACATTGCATGGCCACATGCATTTATACACAAGAAAAAAAATATCCAGGCACAATGCACCCATCTATACAAAGTAGACAGGAACTTTTAAGAAACCATAGGAATAAAAGATGCTTCCAGGCCACAACATGGCTCCTCTTGGGTCAGAGCAGGTAGCACAACTTGGTTCCTGAGAGAGAGAGATACAGAGATACTAGCTCCCTTCAAGCCCCCCTCCATGTGTCAGATTGAGAGACTGATATGGAAAGCATATTATTTCTTCCCTAACTTTATTCATATGACAGATGAGTGTTAGTATAACATGGGTTCTCTGAGACATACACTACCTCCCTATCAACCTCTTTCATATGGCAGTGATTTGGAGAACACACTAGTTCGTTACATCCTCTATTTGAGGGGTCAAGGATTAGAGAATTTGAATTATGAGAGACAGACATGATTTCCTTCCAAGCCTCAGCAGTGGAATGGTCTTAGGGACAGAACACACAACTTCTCTCATTCAATCCTCTGTAGGACAGATCAAGTTATAGTTACATAGATTCTGAAAGACAGCTCCAAGCTTTCTACAAGCCTCCTCATTAGGACAGCCTGGAATGGAAAGCACACAACTTCACTCCTACCTTTTCCATAGGACTGATCAAGGAGAGCATGACATGAATTCTGAGAGAAAGAACTAGTCCCTCCTCCTCCACAAATACATCATATAGGGCTGACTGAGATATAGAGTGCACTAGTGCACTCTTAAAATCATCCTTCGAACAGATCATACTTAGGATGACATGGATTCTAGCAGACAGAACTAGTTCCTTCCAAGTATATACACTGAGGTAGAAATTATATTAGCTCCATTCTAAACTCATAGGACAAGGCAACTGAGGAAAACATGGATTCTGAGAGTTAGATGCTAACTTCTTCCAAACCTCCTCCATCATATAAATGGAGGTGGAGAACATGTTAATTTACAATTTGTCTCCTGCGTTGAACAGACATAGGTAGAATGATATGAATTCTGAGAGACAAACTCTAGTTTCCTCCAATCATCTTCATTAGGAGATACTAGAGGTAAGAATACAATAGATAGCTCCTAACTTCTTCTGTTGTAGAGAACAAGTTTGAACTATATGCATTCTGAGAGACAGATACTAGTTTCATCCCTCTCTTTTGCATAGGAGATACTGAGTGAGGTTTAGGGCATTTTAGATTACTTCTATCCTTATCTTTAAGATAGATCATGGGTATTAAAACCTTGGTTCTTAGAGAGACATTACTGCCCTCCAATCCTCTTTAGGAGAGTGGACTGTGTTGAAGAGCTCCCAAATTCCTTTTTAACTTCTACATAAGATATATCAAGTTATGATGATATTGATTCTGAAAAGCAGAGCCTAGCTTCCGCTAAGCCTCCTCCATTGGATTCACTGAGGTGGAGAGTACATTATCTCACTCTTAATCTCTAATCTTGGACTGACCAAGTTAGGATGCCGAAGATTCTAAGATACAGACATTAGGTACATCCAAGTCCCCATCATGTCTTAGAAGGATGGTGAGCATTTTCAATCACTTCTAAAGTTAAGCATAGGATAGATCAAGGTTAAGATCACAAGGATTCTGTGCATTAGAACCAAGTTCTCTCTGAAAATCCTCCTTAGCGCAGACTAAGTGTCAGGATATATTAGCTCACACTGTACCTCCTTCCTAGGATAGATAAAGTTAGGATGACAGTCATGCCAAGCCTTCTGTGAAGGACTATATTGAGGTAAAGAACATACGAGGTCATCCCTGTCCTCTTCAGTTGATCAGTCAAGGTAGCACAAGATGGATTCTGGAGGACAGACACAAGCTCCCTTCAGTCCTCCTCAGTAGGACAAACAGAGCTTGAGAGCACATGCTTTTACTCCTATTCTTCTTCATAGTACAGATTAAGTTAGGATAACATGGATGGTAAGAGACTGATTGACACTAATTCTCTCTAAGGCTTCCTCATATGTCAGACTAAGTGGCAAGCGCAGTAGGTTGCTTTTAATCTGCTACAGAAAAGAGACCAAGGATAATAGAACTTGGATGTTGAGATAGAGATACCAACTCCCTTCAATTCTCATCATTAAGACAGCAAAAATGAAAAACATAGAAGTTCACTCCTAACATTTTTCACAGAATACATCAATATAGGCTTGCATGCATTTTGTGGGACATAATCTAGCTCCCTTAATGACTCTGCCTTATGACATAGTGATGTTAAGGTCATACTAGGTCATTTGCTACCTGCTCTACAGTTTAGATCAATGTTTGTATGACATGCATTCTTAGAAGGACACTAGCTCTCTCCAAATCTCATCTTTGGGACATGCTAAAGTAGAATGTATTTTAGTTCACTCCTTCTCTCTGCATTAGAACAGAGTCAGCTAATCAAAAGATAAATTCAAAGAGACTGATACAAGCTGCCACCCTGCCTTCTCTCTAAAAGAGATTATTGTGTACAATATACGAGGACACTCTGATCCTTTGTAACAGGACATATCAGTTGATGAGGATGTGGATTCTTCTAAATTTATCTGTAGAACAGATCCAAATTAAGACATTGTAGATACTGAGAGAAAAACATTAGCCTTCTCCAATCTTCCTCTGTAGGACACACTGAGGCAGAAGAAACACTAACTCTATATTAAAGTTTTCAGTAGAACAAATCAAGTTAGGGCGGCATGTTTTCTGAGAGATACCAGCTCTCACTAAACCTCCTGTAGGACAGGCTGAGATGGAGAGCAAACCAGTTCATTCCTATCCCCTGTAATAAAATAAATCAATGTTAGGATGCCAATTCTGAGAGACAGTCACTATCTCTTTCCACACACCCAAAGCAAGACAAACTGAAGTAGTTGAGTACACTAGTTCCTTTCTAGTCATCTGTAGTACAGACCAATAATCAGATGAAATGGATTCTGAGAGACAGACCTTAGCTCGAAAGTCCTACTCTGTGGGACACGCTAGAGTGCACAGTATGTTCATACTCTTTTAACCTTATTCGTAGGACAGATCAAAGTTAGGGCAACCTGAATTCGGAGAGAAAGAGAAAAGCTGACTCCATGTATCTTTAGTAATACAGACTGAGGTGGAGAACACAATAGTCCACTCATAACCTCCTCCATGAGAGATGTTAAGTTTCAGGAAAATGGGGATGATGTGGTAAAGTCCCTAGCTCCCTCCAAACCTCCTCTATAAATTATATTGTGGTGGAGAGTGCAGTACTTCAGTCCTGAACTCTGCCATGATAAAGATCAATTTAGAACAAAATGGACTCTGAGAGATAGATCCTAGCTCCTTACAATCCTCCTTTGTGAGACAGAATAAATTTGATAATTCCTCACTCCCTTTCTCCTTGGAATGACATATCAAAGTAAGGATGGCATGCATTTTGAGAGATAGGCACTATCTCCATCCAAGCCCCTCTGTAGAATCGGCTAAGGTAGAGAACACACTAGTTTATTTCTAACCTTATCCATATGATACATCAAGGATCAGACAGCATGGATTCCAAAAGTCAAACATATTTCCCCCCAGGACTCCTCTGTAAGACAGGCTTCAGTATAAACTAAGCTTGTTCACTCCAAACTTTCTCCATATCAAAATTTAATGGGATGGATTCTAGAATAAATTATAAGCTTGATCCATGCCACCTCTTTGGACAGAGAGAGGTGAGAGTGTACTAGCTTATTTCTGAGCTCTCCTGTAGACCAGATCAATATTTAGTTGACAAGGACTGAGAGATTGGACACTCACTCCTCCCAATCCTCCTTCCTAGGAGAGATTGACGTATAGTGCACAATTCATCACTCCTCTAATTAACCATAAAATAAATCCAGTTTAGGACAACATAGAATCTGAGAGACAGACTAGCTTTCTCCAAGCCATTTAGTAGGAGATAATGAGGTATAGTGCGGACTACTTCACACCTAACATCTTCAGTAGAACAGAGCAAAGATAGGATAGCATGGTTTCTAAGAAAATGACAGGAGGTCCCTTCAAGACTCTTCAGTATGAAAAAGGCAGGTGGATTGAACATTTGTTCACTGTTAGTGAACTATAAGAGAGATCAAAGTTAGGACAAAGAAACAAAGTTTCTGGCTGTGAGAAATTACCTCCAAATGTACTCAGTAGGACAGACTTAAGTAGAGAACATATTAACTTACTGCTAATTTCCTCCAAAACATAGAACACAGCAAGAATGACATGAAATCAAAGATAGACACTGCCTACTGCCTGTTAATTCTTTTTGTGACAGATTGAGATGGAAAGCTTGATATGTCACCACCATATTCTTTCTAGAACAGGTCAAGTATGGTGAGATAGCATGCAATTCACTGAAAGACTACACCATAAGATATACTTAGGTAGAGAACACATTAGTTCATTCCAAAACTCCTGCATTGGATCAAGTGAGGAAAAACAGGAACTCCGAGAGACAGAAACTAGCTCCCACCAATCCTCCTGTGAACAGACTGAGTATGCGAGGGTACTAGCTCACTCCTGTCCATGTTTGCAGTACTAATCAAGTTAATATGTCACTGATTCTCAGAGAAAAAGAAACAGTAGCTCCCTGCAAGTCTGCTCTCAAGAACAAATTGTAGTGGAAGATAACACTGGGTTACGTCTATCCTCCTTCACATTTCAGATAAAGTTAGCATCACATGGATTCTGAGAGAAAGACATGAGCTCTTGCCAAGCTTTATCTGTATGACAGAATGAGGTGACAAGCATACTACATCACTCCTAACTTCCAAGGTTGGACAGATCAAGGATAGATAGGGCAGCATGGATTCAAAGACACAAAGAGTAACTCTACCCTGTCTTCCTCAACAGGATATACTGAACTATTTATTGATCACACTAAGTTACTTTCATTCTTATCCATAGGGGAGATCAAGGTTAGGATACCATGGACTCTGAAAGACAGATATTAGCTCTTTCCAAGACTCCTCAGTAGATGAAACTGGGCTAGGAAGCAAACTATTTCTCTCTAAAATTCTGCCATAGAGTAAATGAAGTTACAAAGGTATTGATTCCGAATGATGGTGACTAGCTTCCACCAAGCCCCCTCTACTGGATGTACTGAGGTTAAGGCCACTATACTTGACTTCTACCCACCTCTCCTAGAAGGACCAAGATAGAATCATGAGGATTCTCAGAGACATCTGAGAGCTGCTTTCTATCCTCTTCTGTAGGGAAGACCCAAAGTGCAGAGCAAATAATTCCATTCCTAACCTCATATTTAGGAAAGAAAAAGAAAGGACAAAATGAATTTTAAGCGATAAACAATAGCTTCCTCCATGTCCCATGCAACAGACTGAGGTAGAAAGAACACTCATTAATTTCTATCCTCCTCACTAGGATGGATCAAGGTCAGGACAACATGGATTCTGAGAAACAGATGTTAGCTCCCTATAGCCTCTGCTTAGGATAGACTGTGCAGTACAGTACATAGGGTCACTCCTAAAGTTAACCCAAGGGCATATCCAGGTTAGCATGGCATGAATTCTGAGAGACAGACTCCTAAAGTTAATCCAAAAGCATATTCAGGTTAGCACGCCATGAATTCTGAGAGAGAGGCTTGACTGTCCTTTAAGCTTCTGTCATTGTATAGACTGAGGAGGTGAGCACCATAGTTCACTCTGTGCCTCTTCTACTGGAAGATGTAGTTTGAAATATTAGAAGATGGCAGAAATAAATGATCCCTCCATCTCTTTTATACAAGCTAGACTGGAGTAGATGAAGCTATTTCTTACTTTTATCCTTTTTCTGTAGCAAATAGATTAATGTGATAATAAACTTGAATGTTCAGAGATAGACAGTAACTCCCACCAATCTTTCTCCATAGCAAAGCCTGATGTAATGAACATACTAAATCATTCATAGCCTCCTCCCCAGCACGAGTCAAGCTTAGCACAATATGGATCCTGAGATACAGATACTAGTCACTCTAAGACTCTTCAGGACAGACATATGAGGTTTGAAACCTAGTTTACTTCTAACATTAACTGCAAGACTGATCAAAGAGTTAGGATAGCTATGAGAGAAACTAACTTCCTCAGAGTCTACTGAATAGGACAGAGAAAAGTAGAGAGCACATAATTTTACTTCTAATCTCTTCTACAGGACAGAGCAAAGTTAACACAACATAGATTCTGAGGGACAGTCGTTTGTTGTTGATCTGTCCTATAGAGGATTTGCTGATAGAAATTGTGTGTTCTGTCCCTAAGACCTTTCCACTAGTGAGGCTTGGAGGGAAATAATATCTGTCTCTCATAACCCATATTCTGCATTCCATAAGTATAGATTGAGGTTAGCACAAAATGAATTCTGGGTGACAGATATTAGCACCCTACAAACATCATCTTTATGAAGGAGTGAGGAGTAAAGCACACTATTCAACCCTCAACTTGTTCCATTGGAGTGATAAAAAAGGATGATGTGGATTCTGAGATACAAACATTAACCATCCCCTTTCAAGTATCCTTTGCAGAACAGAAGGAGGAAGAAAATACTTTATTGGTTCCTTTCAAAAATATTACATTTGGCATATCAGGATAGGACAACTTGGATCCTGAGAGATAGTCACTAGATTCTACAAAGCCACCTCCATGTACAGACTAAGGTGGAAAACACATTAGTTTACTCTTTCACCTCCTTTCTTTAACATACAGAATTAGAACTATGTGAAGTCTGAGAGACAGACTTCAGCTTCTTCTAATCTTCTTCATTAGGAAGACAGGAGTGAACAGCACACTAGTCCAACCTTAGTCTCCACTGTTGTATATGTTGGGTGTGGCTACATACATTCTGAGAAATAAGCTCCCTCCAAATGTTTTCCAAGGGATACACTATGATGTAGAGCAGTTTTCATTCTAGCCTTATCTGAAGTATTGATCATGGTTAATAGAACAGGGGTTCTGAGATGCAGACAGAATGGTTCTCTACCAGCATCCTCAGCTGAGCAAGCTGACACTGTGAGTCAGCAATTTCATCCATCACTCGATCCATAGGATACACAAAGGGCATTCTGGGAGAAGAGCAAGGGAGTAAGAGAGTGAGGATGAGAGAGGTAAAGACAAATGTAGAAAGAGAGAGATAACATCTCTCTTCAAGCCCCCTTTTATATGTCAGATTGATCTAGAGAGCACACTCTTTCCCTCCTAACTTTATCCATATGAAAGATGAGTATTAGTAAAACATGGGTTCTGTGAGAAACACACTAATTCATTACAAACTTCTCTTATATGACAGACTGATTTGGAGAACATACTAGTTCATTACTTACTCTATATGACGGGTCAAGGAATATAGAATATGGATTATGAGAGACAGACACTACTACCCTCGAAGCCTCAGCAGTGGAATGGTCTTAGGGACAGAACACACAGCTCCTCTCATTAAATCCTCTACAAGACAGATCAAGTTACAGTTACATAGATTCTGAGAGACAGCTCCAAGCTTCCTACAAGCCTCCTCATTAGGACAATCTGGAATGGAGAACACTCCAATCCATTTCTACATGACCGGTCAAGGAGAACATGACATGAGTTCTCAGCAAAAGGACTAGTCCTTCCTCCCCCACAAATATATCCTTTAGGGCAGGCTGAAATAGAGAGTGCACTAGTGCATTCTCAAATTATCATGGTTAGGACAACATGGATTCTGACAGACAGAACTAGTTTCCTTAAAACCTATAGGCTGAGGCGGAAACTGCATTAGTTCCCTTCTCAACTCTTAGGACATATCAAGTTAAAAATCATAGATTCTGAGAATTCAACACTAGCTTGCACCAAGCCTCCTCAACTATAAGATGGAGGTGGAAAACATACTGGTTTACGGTTTATCTCATTTGCTGAACAGACAGAGGTAGAATGACATGGCTTTTGAGAGACAAACTCAAGTTTGCTCAAACCTTCCTCATTAGGAGAGACTAGAGGGGAGAACACTATAGATCACACACCTCATAACCAACTTCCTCTCTTGTAGAGACCAAGTTTGAACTGCATGCATTCTGAGAAACTGACACTAGGTCCACCCATCTTTTCCATAGGATGTACTGAGTGAAAGGTAGTGCACACTAGGTCACCTCTGTCCTTATCCGTTAGATAGGTCATGGGTATTAAATCTTGGGTTCTGAAAGAGAAGGATTACCTCCCTACAATCCTCTTTAGTAAACTGGACTGGGTTGGAGATCCTCCAACTTCCCTCTTTAACTCCTCCATAGGGCAGATTAAGTTATGATGACATTGATTCTGAGAGTCAGAGCCTAGCTTACTCCAAGCCTCCTCCATTGGATACAGTGACAAGAAGAATACATTATATAACTCCTAACCCCCTATCTGGAACTGACCATGTTCGAGAATTCTAATAGACATTAGTTTCCTTCAATCCTCCATCTGATAGACTGAAACACAGAGCAAATTGACAACATGGATTCTGAGAAACAGACACTAGCTTCCTCTAAGGCTCATTCATACAGCAGTCTGAGTTGGAGAGCACACTCATTCGCTACTATCCTCCTGTGTAGGACAGATCAAGGTTAGGACAATGTTGACAGAAGTTTCTGTCCTGCCCGGTCCCACAGCTATTCAGTCCCAAAGAAACACACAGAGGCCTACATTAATTATAAAATGTTTGACCTATTATCTCAGCCTTCTTATTAACTAACTTTTATATCTTAAATTATCCCATAATTCTAGTCTGTGTTAGCCACGTGGCTTGGTACTTTTTATCAGTGAGGCATTCTCATATTGCTTCCTCTGCATCTGGGTGACAACTGCAGACTGAGCCTTTCCTCTTCCCAGAATTCTATCTTGTCACCTTGCATATACTTCCTACCTGACTACTGGTCAATCAGAATTTTATGAAACCAATACAAGTGACAAATCTTTATAGGTTACAAGACCATTGTCCCACAGTTGAACAATATGGATTCTCAGAGACAGACAGTATCTCCCTTAAACCCTACTCTGAACAATAGCTGGAGAACATGTTAGTTCTTTTCTGAACTCCTCCACAGGACGTATCAAGTCAGAAAAATGGGATTTTGAGACTCCATCCCTGGTTTCCTCTTGTCGGCCTTATTTGGGTAGACTAGACTGGAGAACAATACCAATTTATTCCTAACATTTCCTTAGCTTGAAAGACAACAAAACAGCATGAATTATGGATTCTGAGAGACAGTTGCTAGCTTCCTCCAATCTTCAATCTTAGGATAGGCTGGACTGGATAGCACACTACTTTACTCCTCATATCCTTTGTTGTACAGACTGTGTTTGAACTGCATTCACTGTGAGAGACAATATTAGCTCCCTTCATCTCTTTTCCATAGGATGTACTTAGGTATAAAGAACTGTGTAAATTCTATTTTTAGCTGTAGGATAGATCACAGATTTAAAAAAAAAAACAACTGCATTTGAGAGACACACACTAAATCCATCATAGTCTCCCCAGTAGAACAGAACGAGGATGGATATACAAGTTCATCCTAACTATAGGACAGATTGAGGTTAAAACAACATAGATTATGAGTGAGAGGAGGGAAGAAAGGCAAAGAAAGGCAGAGAAGGAGAAAGTGATATAGGTAGAAAGGTAGAGGGAGAGAAAGAGAGAAGAAGAAGAAGAAGAAGAAGAAGAAGAAGAAGAAGAAGAGGAAGAAAGAGAGAGAGAGAGAGAGAGAGAGAGAGACTAGCTCCTCCCAAGAACCTTTCACATATATAACTTATCTGAAAGGCATATTAGTTCATTTCTAATATTTTTCATGAGACAGATGAAGGTTATCAAAACACTGATTCTGTGAGACAGGCCCTACTTCCCTAAAAACCCCTTCTGTAGGACAGACTTATATGCAGGACATCCTAGAACATTCGTAACTTTATCTGTATGAAAAACCTATGGAGACACAAATCCCTCCCTTGTCTTCTTCCCACCCAAACTCCCCCTCTTCCATGCACCCACCATTGATGCCCAAACTTTTGGAGACCCAAATCCCTCCCTTTTCTTCTTCCCACCCAAACTCCCCCTCTTCCATGCACCCACCATTGATGCCCAAACTTTGGAGACCCAAATCCCTCCCTTGTCATCTACCCACCCAAACTCCCTCTCTTCCATGCACCCACAATTGATGCCCAAACCTTTGGAGACACAAATCCCTCCCTTGACTTCTACCCACCCAAACTCCCTCATTTTTCACACACTCACCATTACTGCCCCAAACCTTTGGAGACCCAAATCCCTTCCTTGTCTTCTTCCCACCCAAACTCCCACTCTTCCATGCACCCATCATTGATGCCCAAACATTTGGAGACCCAAATCCCTCCCTTGTCTTCTACCAACCCAAACTCCCCCTCTTCCATGCACCCACTATGACTGTTCCTAACCTAGTGAAGAACAAATCTCTCCGTTGCCATTCACCCACCCATCTTCCCTCTCTTCTCCTATAACCATCATTTTTCCTTCCCTTTCCTGGTTTCACCTTTAGTCACTGTAAAAGACACATAGCTTTTCAACTAAATTGAATTTATTTTCAATTTAAGAAATTTATACCAATGCAATTTTCTTTGTCATATTTGGGCATTCCCTGTCTTCATGATAGCCATCTTATTGGATCTCCCCCTCATCGGCTGCTGCGACCACGCTTGCTTCTCCAGTAGTGTGCACCTCGGCTTCCTTTTCAGGCTCTTTCTCCATAGGTTCAGGCATTGCAGTAACAGCTTTCACTTTGATTTTCTTCCGTTCGAGGGCAGCTGCCTCTTCGGCCTCCCTCTTCCTCTTGTTCTTCTTCTTCCTGTGTTTGCTTTTCTTGTGTGCCTGGAATGGCAAGAGGTGAACACAAGAATTAGTTAATAGAGGGAGAAGTCAGGAGAGGCATGTGAAGGACACTTTGTTGGAAGAGGTGAGAATTGATAAGGGATTTATGCCAGGAAGGAGAGAGGTAGTGACTTTAGGTAAGAGTAAATGAGTAGAGGAGGGAGCTCCAGTAGGGTTTGTCAACTCACCTTTCCGCACGACATGTAAGGTGGATACTGCTTTAGAGCTGCCTTTGTCTTCATCATAAGGACTGGCCCATTCGCTGCCATCGGAACATCACTACAGGATGTTGGGAGGTCCATGTCGGACAGTGATTCCTTAGGTTCCTTTGCTAGACTCTCCATCACCAAGTCGCATGAGCGCGTGTTGTTTCTCCCTCGAGGGGCTGTGAACAACTGGCAGGGTAGGGAAGGCCACACCCTCAGACCTGAGTCATCATCAAGGTCTCGACCAATAGTAGGTGAGCTTGTGCTCTGACATCACAAAGCCTGGTTCTGACCCACAAGAATGCCTGGGGAAGGAAGGAACAAATAGTGGACTGTACCACTCCTGACACTTTGATGATAGGGGGAAGATATTGAGAAGGCAAAGAGAGTTTGGGTTTAGATGGAGACTTTGTTTAATAACTCTAAGGCAAATTTTCCACCTCAACCTTTTTTTACATATCTACCTTTGTTGTGGTAGAACACATGACAGATCATTTGCTTCTCCAAATCCTTCAACAATACCATCCCTGTCAATGGTTTAGTCCAAAATGTCCGCCTCAATCTTTGGCTAGTATCTTGAATGTCTTCCCTAAAATCATTCCCAAATAACATTCCTACTCCATGGCTTAGCCTGTTGACCGTACACACACACAGTCACACACACTCACACACACACACACACACACACACACGCGCGAATACTTGCATCTCCACATTCCTCTGTACCTAATGAATATACGCAAACCAGTGTCCATATCTTGTCTGGCTGTGTAGCAACAAATCATGGCCTCCAGGCTTCCACCTTATCCCAAGTCAGGTGACGCAGCCTAGCCTCAATATCTCTTTTACTGTGGTGAGCATACAGCCTCCTTTTATATACTCACTCACCTAAGGAGGCTTTCTACAACCAACATAAGCCCAGTCCATAACCAGGGTTCTCCTATCTTCTGGTGTCTAGCCTATTGAGAATATCACACAGTATTAGACACTTGATTTTTAACATTCTGTTATGTATAACCTGGAAACCAAAAGAAATGTTCAATCTTGGTCTGGACTCCTTGCCTTATAGTAGTGAATTTTAGGCTTCAACATGTTGCAGCCTATTTAGAACATTTTTCCTATATTATAGAGAACATCTGGGCTACAGCCAGATATAATCCTATTTAGATAAACCAACAGGGGTCTTAGAGTTGCCCATACCTCTTCACACCATACCCAGACTTCCTATGTCCCCCTCCAGGATTTATCCAGGTGAAGATATCCATACTCTGTAATTGGTTTTCCATATTCAGTGGAATTTATCCTAGATTGAATAGTCCCTGTCCCATCAAAGAATGGACCCTTGCACTCTGCAGTAGTGATTTTTGGCATGTTTTAGGGACACAAATATCAAAACACAGCATGATCCCACCAGCTACTACTATTCTGTAGCCAACACTGGGAGTTCCCCAACACTTATCATACCTGTACTGGCTAATGGAATAACCCCACTCCTTATGAAAAGTTATCGTGTCCTCCTAAAGTTCGAACCTAGTGAATATTTCCTGTTCCAAATACTGTTTTTCCACATCCCTCCAAACATAGCTCATATTGATGTGGGATTCCCTTTTGTATATCTATGTAGCATTATGATCCATACCAGTAAGGCTCTCACTGGTAGCTGCTGGTTTTCTCCTTCAGCAGCTACATGGCATCTCCCTGACTCTGCCTACTTTCTCTCTATATCTCTGTTCAGATTTCCTGCCTGGCTATATTCTACTAATCGATTGCCCAAAGCATCTTCTTGAATAACCAATGGTAATGAAACATATTCATAGCATATAGGATTCCTAGTCCCATCAAATCCTCCTGTGCTGTAGACAACATATACATTCCCACTGAGACAACCCCAACCTCATCAAACCACAGGATCTCTGGCTGACTACATAATATCACAGCATGCCAAGACTGTCCAAATCCTTCTACAATGCCAAGAGAAGTAAGTGCACCTTTCGAGCAGATAATTCTTTTCCTACTCCAGTAGAGTCCAGACCTGATGAAACATCCAGTGAGAACTCTAAAAGAGCTGTTTTCTCACACTTACAGTGACTTTTAGCTGTTTGCTGAGTTCCAAACCCTAGGCTCCATCTTAGTCCTACCGTGCTTTGATAGATAGTTCTAAGCTTCTGCTGGCACTTTCCCTCCAACTGGCCTTGTCCTAGCACATTCTTTTGTGCTGTATCCAGCATCTACATTCCCAACAGTAACCATCCTACCTGAATCCATCTGCAGGATGATTCCGATGCCTAAACCACTTCATTATATAACCAGACATCCCACAACCACCAGGACCCAACTTTAGCCAATTGAGTAACCCACTACACACAAGTGAATATTTGATTTTCCACATGCTGTCTGACTTACAGCTGCCTCATGTGCCTTGCATCTGCAAATTTTAGGCCTGTGAAGGTTTTCAAAGCCTTCAGCCAAGACTAGGTCCAGCAACTCCTTCTTTGGTACAGTCAACAGTTAGGCTCCCCTGAATTTAACACACCTACACCCATGCATGAATTAGTTGCCCTGCTTTCACAACTCCATTTCCAATCCAGACTTTCCATATCTTCCCCAAAGACCAAGCCCAGAATATTTCCCCTACCAGATAGCGTTTCCCCATATGCCAACAAACAGATCATAAGTCACTACAAGTGTCCAAGTCTAGTTTTTGCCACTGATATTCTTGCATGTTGTAGTAATGCTCACAGGATTCAACAGAGTTCCAAATGTGAGGGCCGAATCCCAGCATCTACTCCTGTCCTCCAACCAACATACATTGTCCTACAAGGACCTGCGCTGCTTGAATCTACATATAGTACTCATTTTGCTAACTATCTTACCCGAATCCAAATTCTGTATTCCTGAGTCCTCCACCATGGTATGGCCTGGTAAGTACTCACTCCCTCACAACCAGATATTTCATATTCTATCTCTATCTGGATCTAGCCTCTTTCCCAAAGTCATTATACAAATTTAGTTTGATCACATAAGTAGCAATATCTAGGCTTCTATAATTTCGGAAATCCCATGTCTTGGCCTTCCACGTGTGCGATTGCCGACATACATGCAGCAGACAAGTTGCTACCTTCACCCACCCACAGTACCCTCTGTGTTACCTGCAGCACCCTACTCTACCACATTCCTAATGTTCTCCTCCAGGAACTGGCTTCTTATTTAAGCCACCAACCAATACTTGTTTTCCATATCCATCTGCATCTAGCTTGAGTTTAACAGCCAGCACCCCTGCATAATCTGGCTGTTTGCCTCTTGAGTCAAGGGTCTTCTCGGGAGTATGGTCCCAAATAACTCAGCTCAGACTATTCTCAGGAATCCTCCTTTTCTGTCGTGAACATCTAGGCTTTGCTAGCACTTACCCTGCATTAATACATCCACGGGACACTTTAGGTACAGTATAGAGCATTATTCCTTATTCAGATTTTCTATGTCTTCCCAGGTTTTAACTTGTTTAGTTTAGTTACCCACTCAGTACTTTGTACATAGAGGGCTTGATCTACCCAAGTTGCAACAACCAGTGTCCTGGTCTTCTCCAGCTGCCTCTATAGCAATCTCCGGCATTCTTAGACCCATCAACTTTTTTTGTGCTGTTGACAGCATCTAGATTCCCACAAAGACTATCAGTCTCTCATAGAACCAGAGGAGTTGTGGCTGCCCTACATGACCATTCTATCCCCAGACTATCAGAATACTCCTCCATCGTCTAGATTTCAGAGCACTGCTCTGCATCCTATCATTGTTTTTCTAATACAGTGGAGTCCAGACTGGATGGAACATCCAGTGTCATCCCTAGATTTCAATAGTAGTGACTTCTAGCTGTTGGTGGGGTTCCAAATCCTTTGTTCCATCTTAGTCCCACCATGGTCTCTTAGGCTGAATGCAACATATAGTGTCCTGCATGAATCTCCTGAAACAACACTTACACACAGGACACTCTAGGCTACCTATACAACACAACTTAATACCCAGATTTCCCAGAATACCCATGTACTCCCCAGAGTCAAGCCTGTAGACTAACACCAAATGTACTCATCATACATGATTTTCTACAACTTGCTGAATTGATCACAGTACTCTAGCCTACATAGACAACCTATAACACATAACAGGTGCCTCTAGGATTCGGTAGGGTGTAAAATCTCACACCCCAGCACAGCCCTCCATCTATTCATGTGCTATAGTTAACATTTAGTTTTTCTACAATAGTTGTCCTATCTATGGCCACAGGACTAGATGTTCACTATACCATGGCACTCTATACACAAACTTCCCATCCACTCCCCAGAGTCTAGTTACTGAAACTCCAAACACAACCCAATATTTCTGTTTTCATGTCATGCAAAACATAAATCCCATGCTGCATGCAGTTTGGCACAGATGTCTGGACTCCTAGCCTTGCTGTAATGACCCCTAGAATTCAACAAGGTCCCCATTCCTTGGCCCTAGCCTATGCCAAGCATTTTGTCCTTGGCTGTAGCCTACATCTATGCTCCCATAGGGATGTACCCTAGCCCTGTCTACCCACATCTACTTTCAGAAAGCCTTGTGACACATAAAATACACCAATAAATACACAGACTTCCTGTGGTCTCCTCCTGGGTGAGCCTGGTGTTTACATCCCTATCTGACATTTTATTTTCTGGCGTAACTAGAATGGTCGAACATCCAGTGACCATGACTAGTGTGGCTATGAGTTCCTTGTACTTGATGGCTCTAGGCTTCTGCAGACTCTGGTTCCTCCAACTGACCTTGTCCTAGCCTATTCCTTTGTGCTATATCCAACTTCCATACTCTCAACTTGAACCATTCTACCTTCATTCAATCACAAGTGACATTTAAATGATTAAGCCACCTATCTTTGTCCCTAGACATCCCACATGCTCGGCCTCCAGGGTTTAGCCTAGTGAGTAATAACCAACACAAACATGAATACTTGTTTTTCCACATGCAGCCTGACCTACTAGAACCACATTTGCCTTCCATTTGCGAGCTTTAGGCATCTACAGGTTTGAATGTGTGCAGACAAGCTTAGGCCCAGCAACTTCTACTATGCTTTAGTGAACAGCTAGGCTCCCTCTGCACGAAACGTTCGTGCACACATGCCCAGACTGTCCATATCCTCCTACAAAGACTATAGAGGTATGCACCCTTCTGCAGAGATAATTGTTTTCCCAAACTAGTGGAGTCCAGACCATCTACTGGCATCCCTAGAAGAGTGCTTGTTCTCACTCGCAATGACTTACTTGTATCTACCTATCTGTCTATCTATCTATCTATTTTTAATTCGAGAGAAGGCTTCTCTACGTAACTTTGAAGTCTATTTTTGCACTAGCTCTGTAGACCAGGTTGGCTTCACACTCACAGAGATCCTCCTGCCTCTGCCTCCCAAGTGCTATGATTAAAGTCATGCACCACCACCACCCATCCTTGTAGTGACTTCTAACTTTTGTCAATGTCCGAAATCCTTTGCTTCATGTTCTTCTTTGCTATAGGTAAGATCTTGGTTCCTGCATGAAGTTCCTGTTACAACACTTAGCCACAGAACACTGTGTGCTGCCTATACAACCCAACTCTGTACTCAGATTCCCCATGACCTCTCCAGAGTCAGGCCTGTTAATTATCCCTAACATACTCATCATAAATGTTTTTGCACATCCTGCTGAATCTATACCAGTACCCCAGCCTAGACAAACAACTTATACTTCAGAGCAGAGGCCTTCAGGCTTCATCATGGTCCCAAATCTCATACACCCCCAATTTCAGTGCTATAAGGAACAATAAGAGTGCCACTAGTACTTGCCCTATCCACAGCCACAGGACTAGATGTTGACTATACTACCCCTCTCTATACACAAACTTTCTGTGTTCTCTTCCAGGGCCTAGTCTATTGGATATTCCACATACATCCCAATATTTCTGTTTTCGTATACTGTAGCGTGTAAATCATGAGCCTTAGGCAGTGCCACCATAGTAGCCTGAAATCTTTGCCTTGCAGTAATGATCTCTAACTTCAACAAAGTCCTAAATCCTAGTTCCCAGTTTAGTCCCAGTATTTCATCCTTTGCTCTAGCCTACATGGTGTGCTCCTGGGAGGATCATCAGTCGTCGTACCAAACTAAGAATATTGCATACTATATTAATGAACAACCTAGAAAGATATGTCCATGAATGCAATAGTGGTACAAACTTTCTGGGAATAATCAGCTCCTTAAGAGTGAATTTAAGGTCTACTCTATAGAAAGCAACACATGCCTGCTGCTGTAAGCTTTGTCGAGAACATATGGTTATGGAGATCCAAGGCCCCAGTATTGAACCTCATACTATTATTTTGTTAAATGAATGAAGTATCAAGCTTCACTCTACATTCATATCTCGATAACTACAGATTAGTGCAGTTCTCAGACCTCCTCAGAGACCTTGGTGCAGTAGATTATGTTTAAAAAAGACATTCACAACTGGTCATCCTGGAAAAAAAATGAGAGTATGTGCAATGGGATATTTGTAGCCCTCTCTTCAAGACTCAGGTACCATTGCAGGGAGCATTTAAAAAGATTTTATGAGTCTGAGGCTGCAGATGCCAAGAGTGAAATTGTGATCTCAAGACATGACAGAGTCATTGCTCTCACAAATACAGAGCCGTCGTGATTGCATGCAAAGGCCTGTGTAAGATGAGGCCAGGTCATATTCCAGTATGCTTGGTGACTAAGCACTCAAATATATGCCAGTATGGTATCCATCCACATTAACTCTCACACTTCTCTAGAAGCCACCAACTGTCAGGAGTTTGCAAGTTAGACTCTCGAGCCCTCCTACAGTGCATCTTTGACTATGGGGGATGGCTCAGAAGTCTGTACCTCTAACTGACAAACTACTGACAGTTGGTGGCTTCTAGAGAAATGTGACAGTTAATGAAAGGGAATGAAAAACAGGCTCTCATGTACTTGAATACTTACTTAGTTACCAAGAAGTGCAACTGTTTGGGAAATTAGGAGGTGTGACCATGCTGGAATGCATATAGCCTTTGTGGATAATATATGTCACTGAGGGTGGGTTTTGAGGTTTACATTCCCACATCAGGCCTCGTCTCTCTCTCTCTCTACCTACTACTGATGAATCAGTTGGTATGGACTCAACAACAGGCCCAGTGCCGTGTTTGCCTGAATCCTGACATGATGATCATGAATTAATTTCCTAAAATTATAGGCAAGCATCCAATTATCTAGTGATAAAGAGATCCAGAGACCCTTTCAAGTCTCTTGCATCTTGAAGTCCTGAACTGAGATTAGAGTTTAGCTAGAGGGACAGGGTATTGACATATAAGCAGTTGTGGTCAGGAGGTGGCATCTACCCTCCCTTAGCTCACCCATCATTGTCTAATTGTTAGTCTTATCTGGCAAGGTGGTTTGATAGTAGGAATTGTGTGAAATCTCTTTAAGAAGACAAGGTTTTCCTTTGGGTAGAGAACATTGCTTTACATGGCATGAGATTTCTGTAGAAATACTCATTACGTTGACGTCAATGATTTGACTGTTCTGATAGATCAAGCTACACAATTGTCTCATTAGTATATCCTCATTTCTGCTAGGCCTGTTATGTAAGCAGCCCATTCTAAAAGCCCTATTAAAACACAAATTTTTTATAAAGGATAACCAAGGGTAAACCTGTCACTTCAAATTACCATTCCTTTCACTGAGATGTGATCAGTAGATTTGAGTTTGCTGGGTGATTATTGCTCCTGGGGAGATTTCCTTACTTACATTGGATGGTGAGGTATAAAACCAACATTCAAAAAAAGTTGCCAAACAGGAAACATAACAGCTATTTGTGGGGATAACTGTCACTCACACACTTCACCTCAGATAGGTTGAGACATTCATACTGTGAAGTTTTGCCCGGATCTTGCAAAATACATGGATGGTGGAGCACAGTCTTCTTCATCCGTATCTATGAGATTAGATAAATGTAGCAATTTGGATTCAATGCTCCATAATTACCTCTATGAGTCTTACAGTGCATGTGTGGTATGACCCTCAAATCTGTGGGAACCAAAGTCCCTTCTTTGTCATATGCTAACCCAAATTTTCTTCTTTTTATATATCAAACCATATTCCTTTTCTGGCCTCTATCCCTATAGTATACAAAATGTCAGATTTTCCATCTTCAACACCAAAGAGTCTTCTGTGTCATATACCCACCTAAATCAATTTTCTAGGCCTCAACTTGAAATTTGAGTTCAAGGTGTGGTTCACACAATACACGCAATCAAATCCATCTTTATCGTAAATTCATGAAAATTGTTTATCTGCAATCAAACTTTGTAAAACCATAATCTCTCTCATATCATATACCAACCCAATCTCTCTCTCTCTCTCTCTCTCTCTCTCTATCTCTCCTCACTGTTGCTGCCTTCATCCTTATGAGACCACATCCCTCCTTTGTCATCTGCCTATCCACACTACCTCTCTTGCCATATAGCCAATATTTCTTCCCTAAAACCTTATCAGACACAAATCTCTCCCTTTCATTCAACCAAGTGAACTCCCTCTCTCGCCATGTTGCCACTATTTCTGGACCCATCCTTTCAAGACACTCATTCCTCCTTAGCCATACACCAAACCTAATACTCTCTCTTATAATGTTTCCACCATTTCCTCCCCCAAACGTTGTGATGGCCCAATCTGCCCCATGTCATGTACTCACCCAAACTCCCTCGCTAGCCATATATCCACCATGTCTGCCCCCATCCTGCTGTGACCCAAATCCTTCTCTTGCCATATGCCCACTGAAAATTCTTCTATTTTCATGTAACCACACAATTTCCTGTCTTGTGATGTAACCACCATTTCTTCCGCCAAACATGTCAGACCCAAATATATCCATGTTTATAAGCCCAACAAAACCCCCTCTCTTGACATATACCCACCCAAACTCTGTTTCATGAAATATACCAATTATTTCTGCCCCAAACCTTAAGAGACCCAAACACCCCCTGGTCATACAGCTACCCAAACTCCTCTCTGGGCATATACCCATCATTTTGCCACCGGCTTTGTGAGACCCTAATCTCTCCATTGTCGTATGCCCATCCAAAGTATTTCTCTTGCTACATACTCACCATTGCTGCCCCTAAAGTGTATAAGACCCAAATCCCTCCCTTGTCATTTACCCAGCATACTCCCTCTGTTCCTATATATCCACCATTTCTGACGCCATCTTTCTGAGACCCTAATCCCACCCTTCATATAATAACCCAAACTCCTCTCTTAACAGATACTCATGATTTCTGCCACCTGAATATTTGAGAATCAAATCCTTCCCTTGTTATGTACCCACCCAAATGTCTCTTATCATTTACCCATCATTACACTCTCCAAAGTATATGAGATCCAACTCCCTTGCCTGGCATTACCCACCCATATTCCCACTCTTTCAAGCTCTCACCATTACTGCCCCAAAATTTTGGAGACACAAATCCCTCCCTTGTCTTCTACCCACACAAAATCCCCCTCTTCAAGGCACCCACCATTGATGCCCAAACTTTTGGAGACACAAATCCCTCCCTTTTTTCCTACCCACCCAAACTCCCTCTCTTCCATGCACCCACAATTGATTCCCAAACCTTTGGAGACACAAATCCCTCCCGTGTCTTCTACCCACCCAAACTCCCTCTCTTTCCATGCACACACCATTACTGCTCCAAACATATGGAAACCCAAATCCCTCCCTTGTCTTCTTCCCACCCAAACTCCCCCTCTTCCATGCACCCACCATTGTTGCCCATACCTTTGGAGACCCAAATCCCACCCTTGTCTTCTTCCCACCCGAATTCCCCCTCTTCCATGCACCCACCATTGTTGCCCAAACCTTTGGAGACCTAAATCCCTCCCTTGTCTTCTACCCACCCATGCTCCCTTTCTTTTCATGCACTCACCATTACTGCCCCAAAATCCCCCTCGTCCAGGCACCCACCAATGATGCCCAAACTTTTGGAGACAAAAATCCCTCCCTTGTCTTCTTCCCACCCAAACTCCCCCTCTTCCATGCACCCATCATTGATGCCCAAACCTTTAAAAACACAAATCCCTCCCTTGTCTCCTACACACCCAAACTCCCTTTCTTCCATGCACCCACAAGTGATGCCCAAACCTTTGGAGACACAAATCCCTCCCTTGTCTTCTGCCAACCCAAGTTCCCTTTCTTTTCATGCACTCACCATTACTGCCCAAATCCTTTGGAGACACAAATCCCTTCCTTGTCTTCTATCCACCCTAACTCCCCCTCTTCCATGCACCCACCATTGATGACCAATTCTTTGGAGACCCAAATCCCTCCCTTGTCATCTTCCCAACCAAACTCCCTTTCTTTTCATGCCCTCACCATTACTGCCCCAAAACTTTGGAGACCCAAATCCCTCCCTTGTCTTCTTCCCACCCAAACTCCCTGTCTTCCATGCACCAACCATTTATGCCCAAACCTTTGGAGACACAAATCCCTCCCTTGTCTCCTACCCACCAAAACTCCCTCTCTTTCCATGCTCTCACCGTTAAAGCCACAAAATTATGGAGACCCTAATCCCTCCCTTGTCTTCTTCCCACACAAACTCGCCTCTTTTATGCACCCACAATTAATGCCCAAACCTTTGTAGACCCAAATCCCTCCCTTGTCTTCTACCAACCCAAACTCCCCCTCTTTCATGAACCCACTATGACTGTCCCAAACCTAGTGAAGAACAAATCTCTCCATTGCCATTCACCCACCCATCTTCCCTCTCTTCTCCTATAACCATCATTTTTCCTCCCCTTTCCTGGTTTCGCCTTTAGTCACTGTAAAAGACACATAGCTTTTCAACTAAATTGAATTTATTTTCAATTTAAGAAATTTATACCAATGCAATTTTCTTTGTCATATTTGGGCATTCCCCGTCTTCATGATAGCCATCTTATTGGCTCCCCCCTCATCGGCTGCTGCGACCACGCTTGCTTCTCCAGTAGTGTGCACCTCGGCTTCCTTTTCAGGCTCCTCCTCCTTAGGTTCAGGCATTGCAGTAACAGCTTTCACTTTGATTTTCTTCCGTTCGAGGGCAGCTGCCTCTTCGGCCTCCCTCTTTCTCTTGTTCCTCTTCTTTGAGGAGTGCTTCCGGTGTTTGCTTTTCTTGTGTGCCTGGAATGGCAAGAGGTGAACACAAGAATTAGTTAATAGAGGGAGAAGTCAGGAGAGGCATGTGAAGGACACTTTGTCGGAAGAGGTGAGAATTGATAAGGGATTTATGCCAGGAAGGAGAGAGGTAGTGACTTTAGGTAAGAGTAAATGAGTAGAGGAGGGAGCTCCAGTAGGGTTTGTCAACTCACCTTTCCGCACGACATGTAAGGTGGATACTGCTTTAGAGCTGCCTTTGTCTTCATCATAAGGACTGGCCCATTCGCTGCCATCGGAACATCACTACAGGATGTTGGGAGGTCCATGTCGGACAGTGATTCCTTAGGTTCCTTTGCTAGACTCTCCATCACCAAGTCGCATGAGCGCGTGTTGTTTCTCCCTCGAGGGGCTGTGAACAACTGGCAGGGTAGGGAAGGCCACACCCTCAGACCTGAGTCATCATCAAGGTCTCGACCAATAGTAGGTGAGCTTGTGCTCTGACATCACAAAGCCTGGTTCTGACCCACAAGAATGCCTGGGGAAGGAAGGAACAAATAGTGGACTGTACCACTCCTGACACTTTGATGATAGGGGGAAGATATTGAGAAGGCAAAGAGAGTTTGGGTTTAGATGGAGACTTTGTTTAATAACTCTAAGGCAAATTTTCCACCTCAACCTTTTTTTACATATCTACCTTTGTTGTGGTAGAACACATGACAGATCATTTGCTTCTCCAAATCCTTCAACAATACCATCCCTGTCAATGGTTTAGTCCAAAATGTCCGCCTCAATCTTTGGCTAGTATCTTGAATGTCTTCCCTAAAATCATTCCCAAATAACATTCCTACTCCATGGCTTAGCCTGTTGACCGTACACACACACAGTCACACACACTCACACACACACACACACACACACACACGCGCGAATACTTGCATCTCCACATTCCTCTGTACCTAATGAATATACGCAAACCAGTGTCCATATCTTGTCTGGCTGTGTAGCAACAAATCATGGCCTCCAGGCTTCCACCTTATCCCAAGTCAGGTGACGCAGCCTAGCCTCAATATCTCTTTTACTGTGGTGAGCATACAGCCTCCTTTTATATACTCACTCACCTAAGGAGGCTTTCTACAACCAACATAAGCCCAGTCCATAACCAGGGTTCTCCTATCTTCTGGTGTCTAGCCTATTGAGAATATCACACAGTATTAGACACTTGATTTTTAACATTCTGTTATGTATAACCTGGAAACCAAAAGAAATGTTCAATCTTGGTCTGGACTCCTTGCCTTATAGTAGTGAATTTTAGGCTTCAACATGTTGCAGCCTATTTAGAACATTTTTCCTATATTATAGAGAACATCTGGGCTACAGCCAGATATAATCCTATTTAGATAAACCAACAGGGGTCTTAGAGTTGCCCATACCTCTTCACACCATACCCAGACTTCCTATGTCCCCCTCCAGGATTTATCCAGGTGAAGATATCCATACTCTGTAATTGGTTTTCCATATTCAGTGGAATTTATCCTAGATTGAATAGTCCCTGTCCCATCAAAGAATGGACCCTTGCACTCTGCAGTAGTGATTTTTGGCATGTTTTAGGGACACAAATATCAAAACACAGCATGATCCCACCAGCTACTACTATTCTGTAGCCAACACTGGGAGTTCCCCAACACTTATCATACCTGTACTGGCTAATGGAATAACCCCACTCCTTATGAAAAGTTATCGTGTCCTCCTAAAGTTCGAACCTAGTGAATATTTCCTGTTCCAAATACTGTTTTTCCACATCCCTCCAAACATAGCTCATATTGATGTGGGATTCCCTTTTGTATATCTATGTAGCATTATGATCCATACCAGTAAGGCTCTCACTGGTAGCTGCTGGTTTTCTCCTTCAGCAGCTACATGGCATCTCCCTGACTCTGCCTACTTTCTCTCTATATCTCTGTTCAGATTTCCTGCCTGGCTATATTCTACTAATCGATTGCCCAAAGCATCTTCTTGAATAACCAATGGTAATGAAACATATTCATAGCATATAGGATTCCTAGTCCCATCAAATCCTCCTGTGCTGTAGACAACATATACATTCCCACTGAGACAACCCCAACCTCATCAAACCACAGGATCTCTGGCTGACTACATAATATCACAGCATGCCAAGACTGTCCAAATCCTTCTACAATGCCAAGAGAAGTAAGTGCACCTTTCGAGCAGATAATTCTTTTCCTACTCCAGTAGAGTCCAGACCTGATGAAACATCCAGTGAGAACTCTAAAAGAGCTGTTTTCTCACACTTACAGTGACTTTTAGCTGTTTGCTGAGTTCCAAACCCTAGGCTCCATCTTAGTCCTACCGTGCTTTGATAGATAGTTCTAAGCTTCTGCTGGCACTTTCCCTCCAACTGGCCTTGTCCTAGCACATTCTTTTGTGCTGTATCCAGCATCTACATTCCCAACAGTAACCATCCTACCTGAATCCATCTGCAGGATGATTCCGATGCCTAAACCACTTCATTATATAACCAGACATCCCACAACCACCAGGACCCAACTTTAGCCAATTGAGTAACCCACTACACACAAGTGAATATTTGATTTTCCACATGCTGTCTGACTTACAGCTGCCTCATGTGCCTTGCATCTGCAAATTTTAGGCCTGTGAAGGTTTTCAAAGCCTTCAGCCAAGACTAGGTCCAGCAACTCCTTCTTTGGTACAGTCAACAGTTAGGCTCCCCTGAATTTAACACACCTACACCCATGCATGAATTAGTTGCCCTGCTTTCACAACTCCATTTCCAATCCAGACTTTCCATATCTTCCCCAAAGACCAAGCCCAGAATATTTCCCCTACCAGATAGCGTTTCCCCATATGCCAACAAACAGATCATAAGTCACTACAAGTGTCCAAGTCTAGTTTTTGCCACTGATATTCTTGCATGTTGTAGTAATGCTCACAGGATTCAACAGAGTTCCAAATGTGAGGGCCGAATCCCAGCATCTACTCCTGTCCTCCAACCAACATACATTGTCCTACAAGGACCTGCGCTGCTTGAATCTACATATAGTACTCATTTTGCTAACTATCTTACCCGAATCCAAATTCTGTATTCCTGAGTCCTCCACCATGGTATGGCCTGGTAAGTACTCACTCCCTCACAACCAGATATTTCATATTCTATCTCTATCTGGATCTAGCCTCTTTCCCAAAGTCATTATACAAATTTAGTTTGATCACATAAGTAGCAATATCTAGGCTTCTATAATTTCGGAAATCCCATGTCTTGGCCTTCCACGTGTGCGATTGCCGACATACATGCAGCAGACAAGTTGCTACCTTCACCCACCCACAGTACCCTCTGTGTTACCTGCAGCACCCTACTCTACCACATTCCTAATGTTCTCTTCCAGGAACTGGCTTCTTATTTAAGCCACCAACCAATACTTGTTTTCCATATCCATCTGCATCTAGCTTGAGTTTAACAGCCAGCACCCCTGCATAATCTGGCTGTTTGCCTCTTGAGTCAAGGGTCTTCTCGGGAGTATGGTCCCAAATAACTCAGCTCAGACTATTCTCAGGAATCCTCCTTTTCTGTCGTGAACATCTAGGCTTTGCTAGCACTTACCCTGCATTAATACATCCACGGGACACTTTAGGTACAGTATAGAGCATTATTCCTTATTCAGATTTTCTATGTCTTCCCAGGTTTTAACTTGTTTAGTTTAGTTACCCACTCAGTACTTTGTACATAGAGGGCTTGATCTACCCAAGTTGCAACAACCAGTGTCCTGGTCTTCTCCAGCTGCCTCTATAGCAATCTCCGGCATTCTTAGACCCATCAACTTTTTTTGTGCTGTTGACAGCATCTAGATTCCCACAAAGACTATCAGTCTCTCATAGAACCAGAGGAGTTGTGGCTGCCCTACATGACCATTCTATCCCCAGACTATCAGAATACTCCTCCATCGTCTAGATTTCAGAGCACTGCTCTGCATCCTATCATTGTTTTTCTAATACAGTGGAGTCCAGACTGGATGGAACATCCAGTGTCATCCCTAGATTTCAATAGTAGTGACTTCTAGCTGTTGGTGGGGTTCCAAATCCTTTGTTCCATCTTAGTCCCACCATGGTCTCTTAGGCTGAATGCAACATATAGTGTCCTGCATGAATCTCCTGAAACAACACTTACACACAGGACACTCTAGGCTACCTATACAACACAACTTAATACCCAGATTTCCCAGAATACCCATGTACTCCCCAGAGTCAAGCCTGTAGACTAACACCAAATGTACTCATCATACATGATTTTCTACAACTTGCTGAATTGATCACAGTACTCTAGCCTACATAGACAACCTATAACACATAACAGGTGCCTCTAGGATTCGGTAGGGTGTAAAATCTCACACCCCAGCACAGCCCTCCATCTATTCATGTGCTATAGTTAACATTTAGTTTTTCTACAATAGTTGTCCTATCTATGGCCACAGGACTAGATGTTCACTATACCATGGCACTCTATACACAAACTTCCCATCCACTCCCCAGAGTCTAGTTACTGAAACTCCAAACACAACCCAATATTTCTGTTTTCATGTCATGCAAAACATAAATCCCATGCTGCATGCAGTTTGGCACAGATGTCTGGACTCCTAGCCTTGCTGTAATGACCCCTAGAATTCAACAAGGTCCCCATTCCTTGGCCCTAGCCTATGCCAAGCATTTTGTCCTTGGCTGTAGCCTACATCTATGCTCCCATAGGGATGTACCCTAGCCCTGTCTACCCACATCTACTTTCAGAAAGCCTTGTGACACATAAAATACACCAATAAATACACAGACTTCCTGTGGTCTCCTCCTGGGTGAGCCTGGTGTTTACATCCCTATCTGACATTTTATTTTCTGGCGTAACTAGAATGGTCGAACATCCAGTGACCATGACTAGTGTGGCTATGAGTTCCTTGTACTTGATGGCTCTAGGCTTCTGCAGACTCTGGTTCCTCCAACTGACCTTGTCCTAGCCTATTCCTTTGTGCTATATCCAACTTCCATACTCTCAACTTGAACCATTCTACCTTCATTCAATCACAAGTGACATTTAAATGATTAAGCCACCTATCTTTGTCCCTAGACATCCCACATGCTCGGCCTCCAGGGTTTAGCCTAGTGAGTAATAACCAACACAAACATGAATACTTGTTTTTCCACATGCAGCCTGACCTACTAGAACCACATTTGCCTTCCATTTGCGAGCTTTAGGCATATACAGGTTTGAATGTGTGCAGACAAGCTTAGGCCCAGCAACTTCTACTATGCTTTAGTGAACAGCTAGGCTCCCTCTGCACGAAACGTTCGTGCACACATGCCCAGACTGTCCATATCCTCCTACAAAGACTATAGAGGTATGCACCCTTCTGCAGAGATAATTGTTTTCCCAAACTAGTGGAGTCCAGACCATCTACTGGCATCCCTAGAAGAGTGCTTGTTCTCACTCGCAATGACTTACTTGTATCTACCTATCTGTCTATCTATCTATCTATTTTTAATTCGAGAGAAGGCTTCTCTACGTAACTTTGAAGTCTATTTTTGCACTAGCTCTGTAGACCAGGTTGGCTTCACACTCACAGAGATCCTCCTGCCTCTGCCTCCCAAGTGCTATGATTAAAGTCATGCACCACCACCACCCATCCTTGTAGTGACTTCTAACTTTTGTCAATGTCCGAAATCCTTTGCTTCATGTTCTTCTTTGCTATAGGTAAGATCTTGGTTCCTGCATGAAGTTCCTGTTACAACACTTAGCCACAGAACACTGTGTGCTGCCTATACAACCCAACTCTGTACTCAGATTCCCCATGACCTCTCCAGAGTCAGGCCTGTTAATTATCCCTAACATACTCATCATAAATGTTTTTGCACATCCTGCTGAATCTATACCAGTACCCCAGCCTAGACAAACAACTTATACTTCAGAGCAGAGGCCTTCAGGCTTCATCATGGTCCCAAATCTCATACACCCCCAATTTCAGTGCTATAAGGAACAATAAGAGTGCCACTAGTACTTGCCCTATCCACAGCCACAGGACTAGATGTTGACTATACTACCCCTCTCTATACACAAACTTTCTGTGTTCTCTTCCAGGGCCTAGTCTATTGGATATTCCACATACATCCCAATATTTCTGTTTTCGTATACTGTAGCGTGTAAATCATGAGCCTTAGGCAGTGCCACCATAGTAGCCTGAAATCTTTGCCTTGCAGTAATGATCTCTAACTTCAACAAAGTCCTAAATCCTAGTTCCCAGTTTAGTCCCAGTATTTCATCCTTTGCTCTAGCCTACATGGTGTGCTCCTGGGAGGATCATCAGTCGTCGTACCAAACTAAGAATATTGCATACTATATTAATGAACAACCTAGAAAGATATGTCCATGAATGCAATAGTGGTACAAACTTTCTGGGAATAATCAGCTCCTTAAGAGTGAATTTAAGGTCTACTCTATAGAAAGCAACACATGCCTGCTGCTGTAAGCTTTGTCGAGAACATATGGTTATGGAGATCCAAGGCCCCAGTATTGAACCTCATACTATTATTTTGTTAAATGAATGAAGTATCAAGCTTCACTCTACATTCATATCTCGATAACTACAGATTAGTGCAGTTCTCAGACCTCCTCAGAGACCTTGGTGCAGTAGATTATGTTTAAAAAAGACATTCACAACTGGTCATCCTGGAAAAAAAATGAGAGTATGTGCAATGGGATATTTGTAGCCCTCTCTTCAAGACTCAGGTACCATTGCAGGGAGCATTTAAAAAGATTTTATGAGTCTGAGGCTGCAGATGCCAAGAGTGAAATTGTGATCTCAAGACATGACAGAGTCATTGCTCTCACAAATACAGAGCCGTCGTGATTGCATGCAAAGGCCTGTGTAAGATGAGGCCAGGTCATATTCCAGTATGCTTGGTGACTAAGCACTCAAATATATGCCAGTATGGTATCCATCCACATTAACTCTCACACTTCTCTAGAAGCCACCAACTGTCAGGAGTTTGCAAGTTAGACTCTCGAGCCCTCCTACAGTGCATCTTTGACTATGGGGGATGGCTCAGAAGTCTGTACCTCTAACTGACAAACTACTGACAGTTGGTGGCTTCTAGAGAAATGTGACAGTTAATGAAAGGGAATGAAAAACAGGCTCTCATGTACTTGAATACTTACTTAGTTACCAAGAAGTGCAACTGTTTGGGAAATTAGGAGGTGTGACCATGCTGGAATGCATATAGCCTTTGTGGATAATATATGTCACTGAGGGTGGGTTTTGAGGTTTACATTCCCACATCAGGCCTCGTCTCTCTCTCTCTCTACCTACTACTGATGAATCAGTTGGTATGGACTCAACAACAGGCCCAGTGCCGTGTTTGCCTGAATCCTGACATGATGATCATGAATTAATTTCCTAAAATTATAGGCAAGCATCCAATTATCTAGTGATAAAGAGATCCAGAGACCCTTTCAAGTCTCTTGCATCTTGAAGTCCTGAACTGAGATTAGAGTTTAGCTAGAGGGACAGGGTATTGACATATAAGCAGTTGTGGTCAGGAGGTGGCATCTACCCTCCCTTAGCTCACCCATCATTGTCTAATTGTTAGTCTTATCTGGCAAGGTGGTTTGATAGTAGGAATTGTGTGAAATCTCTTTAAGAAGACAAGGTTTTCCTTTGGGTAGAGAACATTGCTTTACATGGCATGAGATTTCTGTAGAAATACTCATTACGTTGACGTCAATGATTTGACTGTTCTGATAGATCAAGCTACACAATTGTCTCATTAGTATATCCTCATTTCTGCTAGGCCTGTTATGTAAGCAGCCCATTCTAAAAGCCCTATTAAAACACAAATTTTTTATAAAGGATAACCAAGGGTAAACCTGTCACTTCAAATTACCATTCCTTTCACTGAGATGTGATCAGTAGATTTGAGTTTGCTGGGTGATTATTGCTCCTGGGGAGATTTCCTTACTTACATTGGATGGTGAGGTATAAAACCAACATTCAAAAAAAGTTGCCAAACAGGAAACATAACAGCTATTTGTGGGGATAACTGTCACTCACACACTTCACCTCAGATAGGTTGAGACATTCATACTGTGAAGTTTTGCCCGGATCTTGCAAAATACATGGATGGTGGAGCACAGTCTTCTTCATCCGTATCTATGAGATTAGATAAATGTAGCAATTTGGATTCAATGCTCCATAATTACCTCTATGAGTCTTACAGTGCATGTGTGGTATGACCCTCAAATCTGTGGGAACCAAAGTCCCTTCTTTGTCATATGCTAACCCAAATTTTCTTCTTTTTATATATCAAACCATATTCCTTTTCTGGCCTCTATCCCTATAGTATACAAAATGTCAGATTTTCCATCTTCAACACCAAAGAGTCTTCTGTGTCATATACCCACCTAAATCAATTTTCTAGGCCTCAACTTGAAATTTGAGTTCAAGGTGTGGTTCACACAATACACGCAATCAAATCCATCTTTATCGTAAATTCATGAAAATTGTTTATCTGCAATCAAACTTTGTAAAACCATAATCTCTCTCATATCATATACCAACCCAATCTCTCTCTCTCTCTCTCTCTCTCTCTCTCTCTCTCTCTCTCTCTATCTCTCCTCACTGTTGCTGCCTTCATCCTTATGAGACCACATCCCTCCTTTGTCATCTGCCTATCCACACTACCTCTCTTGCCATATAGCCAATATTTCTTCCCTAAAACCTTATCAGACACAAATCTCTCCCTTTCATTCAACCAAGTGAACTCCCTCTCTCGCCATGTTGCCACTATTTCTGGACCCATCCTTTCAAGACACTCATTCCTCCTTAGCCATACACCAAACCTAATACTCTCTCTTATAATGTTTCCACCATTTCCTCCCCCAAACGTTGTGATGGCCCAATCTGCCCCATGTCATGTACTCACCCAAACTCCCTCGCTAGCCATATATCCACCATGTCTGCCCCCATCCTGCTGTGACCCAAATCCTTCTCTTGCCATATGCCCACTGAAAATTCTTCTATTTTCATGTAACCACACAATTTCCTGTCTTGTGATGTAACCACCATTTCTTCCGCCAAACATGTCAGACCCAAATATATCCATGTTTATAAGCCCAACAAAACCCCCTCTCTTGACATATACCCACCCAAACTCTGTTTCATGAAATATACCAATTATTTCTGCCCCAAACCTTAAGAGACCCAAACACCCCCTGGTCATACAGCTACCCAAACTCCTCTCTGGGCATATACCCATCATTTTGCCACCGGCTTTGTGAGACCCTAATCTCTCCATTGTCGTATGCCCATCCAAAGTATTTCTCTTGCTACATACTCACCATTGCTGCCCCTAAAGTGTATAAGACCCAAATCCCTCCCTTGTCATTTACCCAGCATACTCCCTCTGTTCCTATATATCCACCATTTCTGACGCCATCTTTCTGAGACCCTAATCCCACCCTTCATATAATAACCCAAACTCCTCTCTTAACAGATACTCATGATTTCTGCCACCTGAATATTTGAGAATCAAATCCTTCCCTTGTTATGTACCCACCCAAATGTCTCTTATCATTTACCCATCATTACACTCTCCAAAGTATATGAGATCCAACTCCCTTGCCTGGCATTACCCACCCATATTCCCACTCTTTCAAGCTCTCACCATTACTGCCCCAAAATTTTGGAGACACAAATCCCTCCCTTGTCTTCTACCCACACAAAATCCCCCTCTTCAAGGCACCCACCATTGATGCCCAAACTTTTGGAGACACAAATCCCTCCCTTTTTTCCTACCCACCCAAACTCCCTCTCTTCCATGCACCCACAATTGATTCCCAAACCTTTGGAGACACAAATCCCTCCCGTGTCTTCTACCCACCCAAACTCCCTCTCTTTCCATGCACACACCATTACTGCTCCAAACATATGGAAACCCAAATCCCTCCCTTGTCTTCTTCCCACCCAAACTCCCCCTCTTCCATGCACCCACCATTGTTGCCCATACCTTTGGAGACCCAAATCCCACCCTTGTCTTCTTCCCACCCGAATTCCCCCTCTTCCATGCACCCACCATTGTTGCCCAAACCTTTGGAGACCTAAATCCCTCCCTTGTCTTCTACCCACCCATGCTCCCTTTCTTTTCATGCACTCACCATTACTGCCCCAAAATCCCCCTCGTCCAGGCACCCACCAATGATGCCCAAACTTTTGGAGACAAAAATCCCTCCCTTGTCTTCTTCCCACCCAAACTCCCCCTCTTCCATGCACCCATCATTGATGCCCAAACCTTTAAAAACACAAATCCCTCCCTTGTCTCCTACACACCCAAACTCCCTTTCTTCCATGCACCCACAAGTGATGCCCAAACCTTTGGAGACACAAATCCCTCCCTTGTCTTCTGCCAACCCAAGTTCCCTTTCTTTTCATGCACTCACCATTACTGCCCAAATCCTTTGGAGACACAAATCCCTTCCTTGTCTTCTATCCACCCTAACTCCCCCTCTTCCATGCACCCACCATTGATGACCAATTCTTTGGAGACCCAAATCCCTCCCTTGTCATCTTCCCAACCAAACTCCCTTTCTTTTCATGCCCTCACCATTACTGCCCCAAAACTTTGGAGACCCAAATCCCTCCCTTGTCTTCTTCCCACCCAAACTCCCTGTCTTCCATGCACCAACCATTTATGCCCAAACCTTTGGAGACACAAATCCCTCCCTTGTCTCCTACCCACCAAAACTCCCTCTCTTTCCATGCTCTCACCGTTAAAGCCACAAAATTATGGAGACCCTAATCCCTCCCTTGTCTTCTTCCCACACAAACTCGCCTCTTTATGCACCCACAATTAATGCCCAAACCTTTGTAGACCCAAATCCCTCCCTTGTCTTCTACCAACCCAAACTCCCCCTCTTTCATGAACCCACTATGACTGTCCCAAACCTAGTGAAGAACAAATCTCTCCATTGCCATTCACCCACCCATCTTCCCTCTCTTCTCCTATAACCATCATTTTTCCTCCCCTTTCCTGGTTTCGCCTTTAGTCACTGTAAAAGACACATAGCTTTTCAACTAAATTGAATTTATTTTCAATTTAAGAAATTTATACCAATGCAATTTTCTTTGTCATATTTGGGCATTCCCCGTCTTCATGATAGCCATCTTATTGGCTCCCCCCTCATCGGCTGCTGCGACCACGCTTGCTTCTCCAGTAGTGTGCACCTCGGCTTCCTTTTCAGGCTCCTCCTCCTTAGGTTCAGGCATTGCAGTAACAGCTTTCACTTTGATTTTCTTCCGTTCGAGGGCAGCTGCCTCTTCGGCCTCCCTCTTTCTCTTGTTCCTCTTCTTTGAGGAGTGCTTCCGGTGTTTGCTTTTCTTGTGTGCCTGGAATGGCAAGAGGTGAACACAAGAATTAGTTAATAGAGGGAGAAGTCAGGAGAGGCATGTGAAGGACACTTTGTCGGAAGAGGTGAGAATTGATAAGGGATTTATGCCAGGAAGGAGAGAGGTAGTGACTTTAGGTAAGAGTAAATGAGTAGAGGAGGGAGCTCCAGTAGGGTTCGTCAACTCACCTTTCCGCACACATGTAAGGTGGATACTGCTTTAGAGCTGCCTTTGTCTTCACCATAAGGACTGGCCCGTTCGCTGCCATCGGAACATCACTACTGGATGTTGGGAGGTCCATGTCGGACAGTGATTCCTTAGGTTCCTTTGCTAGAGTCTCCATCACCAAGTCCCTTGAGCGCGTGTTGTTTCTCCCTCGAGGGGCTGTGAACAACTGGCAGAGTAGGGAAGGCCACACCCTCAGACCTGAGTCATCATCAAGGTCTCGACCAATAGTAGGTGAGCTTGTGCTCTGACATCACAAAGCCTGGTTCTGACCCACAAGAATGCCTGGGGAAGGAAGGAACAAATAGTGGACTGTACCACTCCTGACACTTTGATGATAGGGGGAAGATATTGAGAAGGCAAAGAGAGTTTGGGTTTAGATGGAGACTTTGTTTAATAACTCTAAGGCAAATTTTCCACCTCAACCTTTTTTACATATCTACCTTTGTTGTGGTAGAACACATGACAGATCATTTGCTTCTCCAAATTCTTCAACAATGCTATCCCTGTCAATGGTTTAGTCCAAAATGTCCGCCTCAATCTTTGGCTAGTATCTTGAATGTCTTCCCTAAAATCATTCCCAAATAACATTCCTACTCCATGGCTTAGCCTGTTGACCGTACACACACACACACACTCACACACATACACACACACACACACACACACACGAATACTTGCATCTCCACATTCCTCTGTACCTAATGAATATACGCAAACCAGTGTCCATATCTTGTCTGGCTGTGTAGCAACAAATCATGGCCTCCAGGCTTCCACCTTATCCCAAGTCAGGTGACCCAGCCTAGCCTCAATATCTCTTTTACTGTGGTGAGCATACAGCCTCCTTTAATATACTCACTCACCTAAGGAGGCTTTCTACAACCAACATAAGCCCAGTCCATAACCAGGGTTCTCCTATCTTCTGGTGTCTAGCCTATTGAGAATATCACACAGTATTAGACACTTGATTTTTAACATTCTGTTATGTATAACCTGGAAACCAAAAGAAATGTTCAATCTTGGTCTGGACTCCTTGCCTTATAGTAGTGAATTTTAGGCTTCAACATGTTGCAGCCTATTTAGAACATTTTTCCTATATTATAGAGAACATCTGGGCTACAGCCAGATATAATCCTATTTAGATAAACCAACAGGGGTCTGAGAGTTGCCCATACCTCTTCACACCATACCCACTTCCTATGTCCCCCTCCAGGATTTATCCAGGTGAAGATATCCATACTCTGTAATTGGTTTTCCATATTCAGTGGAATTTATCCTAGATTGAATAGTCCCTGTCCCATCAAAGAATGGACCCTTGCACTCTGCAGTAGTGATTTTTGGCATGTTTTAGGGACACAAATCTCAAAACACAGCATGATCCCACCAGCTACTACTATTCTGTAGCCAACACTGAGAGTTCCCCAACACTTATCATACCTGTACTGGCTAATGGAATAACCCCACTCCTTATGAAAAGTTATCGTGTCCTCCTAAAGTTCGAACCTAGTGAATATTTCCTGTTCCAAATACTGTTTTTCCACATCCCTCCAAACATAGCTCATATTGATGTGGGATTCCCTTTTGTATATCTATGTATCATTATGATCCATTCCAGTAAGGCTCTCACTGGTAGCTGCTGGTTTTCTCCTTCAGCAGCTACATGGCATCTCCCTGACTCTGCCTACTTTCTCTCTATATCTCTGTTCAGATTTCCTGCCTGGCTATATTCTACTAATCGATTGCCCAAAACATCTTCTTGAATAACCAATGGTAATAAAACATATTCATAGCATATAGGATTCCTAGTCCCATCAAATCCTCCTGTGCTGTAGACAACATATACATTCCCACTGAGACAACCCCAACCTCATCAAACCACAGGATCTCTGGCTGACTACATAATATCACAGCATGCCAAGACTGTCCAAATCCTTCTACAATGCCAAGAGAAGTAAGTGCACCTTTCGAGCAGATAATTCTTTTCCTACTCCAGTAGAGTCCAGACCTGATGAAACATCCAGTGAGAACTCTAAAAGAGCTGTTTTCTCACACTTACAGTGACTTTTAGCTGTTTGCTGAGTTCCAAACCCTAGGCTCCATCTTAGTCCTACCATGCTTTGATAGATAGTTCTAAGCTTCTGCTGGCACTTTCCCTCCAACTGGCCTTGTCCTAGCACATTCTTTTGTGCTGTATCCAGCATCTACATTCCCAACAGTAACCATCCTACCTGAATCCATCTGCAGGATGATTCCGATGCCTAAACCACTTCATTATATAACCAGACATCCCACAACCACCAGGACCCAACTTTAGCCAATTGAGTAACCCACTACACACAAGTGAATATTTGATTTTCCACATGCTGTCTGACTTACAGCTGCCTCATGTGCCTTGCATTTGCAAATTTTAGGCCTGTGAAGGTTTTCAAAGCCTTCAGCCAAGACTAGGTCCAGCAACTCCTTCTTTGGTACAGTCAACAGTTAGGCTCCCCTGAATTTAACACACCTACACCCATGCATGAAATAGTTGCCCTGCTTTCACAACTCCATTTCCATTCCAGACTTTCCATATCTTCCCCAAAGACCAAGCCCAGAATATTTCCCTTACCAGATAGCGTTTCCCTATATGCCAACAAACAGATCATAAGTCACTACAACTGTCAAAGTCTAGTTTTTGCCACTGATATTCTTGCATGTTGTAGTAATGCTCACAGGATTCAACAGAGTTCCAAATGTGAGGGCCGAATCCCAGCATCTACTCCTATCCTCCAACCAACATACATTGTCCTACAAGGACCTGCGCTGCTTGAATCTACATATAGTACTCATTTTGCTAACTATCTTACCCGAATCCAAATTCTGTATTCCTGAGTCCTCCACCATGGTATGGCCTGGTAAGTACTCACTCCCTCACAACCAGATATTTCATATTCTATCTCTATCTGGATCTAGCCTCTTTCCCAAAGTCATTATACAAATTTAGTTTGATCACCTAAGTAGCAATATCTAGGCTTCTATAATTTCGGAAATCCCATGTCTTGGCCTTCCACGTGTGCGATTGCCGACATACATGCAGCAGACAAGTTGCTACCTTCACCCACCCACAGTACCCTCTGTGTTACCTGCAGCACCCTACTCTACCACATTCCTAATGTTCTCCTCCAGGAACTGGCTTCTTATATAAGCCACCAACCAATACTTGTTTTCCATATCCATCTGCATCTAGCTTGAGTTTAACAGCCAGCACCCCTGCATAATCTGGCTGTTTGCCTCTTGATTCAAGGGTCTTCTCGGGAGTATGGTCCCAAATAACTCAGCTCAGACTATTCTCAGGAATCCTCCTTTTCTGTCGTGAACATCTAGGCTTTGCTAGCACTTACCCTGCACTAATACATCCACGGGACACTTTAGGTACAGTATAGAGCATTATTCCTTATTCAGATTTTCTATGTCTTCCCAGGTTTTAACTTGTTTAGTTTAGTTACCCACTCAGTACTTTGTTCATAGAGGGCTTGATCTACCCAAGTTGCAACAACCAGTGTCCTTGTCTTCTCCAGCTGCCTCTATAGCAATCTCCGGCATTCTTAGACCCATCAACTTTTTCTGTGCTGTTGACAGCATCTAGATTCCCACAAAGACTATCAGTCTCTCATAGAACCAGAGGAGTTGTGGCTGCCCTACATGACCATTCTATTCCCAGACTATCAGAATACTCCTCCATCGTCTAGATTTCAGAGCACTGCTCTGCATCCTATCATTGTTTTTCTAATCCAGTGGAGTCCAGACTGGATGGAACATCCAGTGTCATCCCTAGATTTCAATAGTAGTGACTTCTAGCTGTTGGTAGGGTTCCAAATCCTTTGTTCCATCTTAGTCCCACCATGGTCTCTTAGGCTGAATGCAACATATAGTGTCCTGCATGAATCTCCTGAAACAACACTTACACACAGGACACTCTAGGCTACCTATACAACACAACTTAATACCCAGATTTCCCAGAATACCCATGTACTCCCCAGAGTCAAGCCTGTAGACTAACACCAAATGTACTCATCATACAT
Source organism: Microtus oregoni (assembly GCF_018167655.1). NCBI lineage: Eukaryota > Metazoa > Chordata > Mammalia > Rodentia > Cricetidae > Microtus > Microtus oregoni. Next base: position 88,366 of record NW_024544188.1, read on the forward strand.
GATTTTCTACAACTTGCTGAATTGATCACAGTACTCTAGCCTACATAGACAAACTATAACACATAACAGGTGCCTCTAGGATTCAGTAGGGTGTAAAATCTCACACCCCAGCACAGCCCTCCATCTATTCATGTGCTATAGTTAACATTTAGTATTTCTACAATAGTTGTCCTATCTATGGCCACAGGACTAGATGTTCACTATACCATGGCACTCTATACACAAACTTCCCATCCACTCCCCAGAGTCTAGTTACTGAAACTCCAAACACAACCCAATATTTCTGTTTTCATGTCATGCAAAACATAAATCCCATGCTGCATGCAGTTTGGCACAGATGTCTGGACTCCTAGCCTTGCTGTAATGACCCCTAGAATTCAACAAGGTCCCCATTCCTTGGCCCTAGCCTATGCCAAGCATTTTGTCCTTGGCTGTAGCCTACATCTATGCTCCCATAGGGATGTACCTTAGCCCTGTCTACCCACATCTACTTTCAGAAAGCCTTGTGACACATAAAATACACCAATAAATACACAGACTTCCTGTGGTGTCCTCCTCGGTGAGCCTGGTGTTTACATCCCTATCTGACATTTTATTTTCTGGCGTAACTAGAATGGTCGAACATCCAGTGACCATGACTAGTGTTTCTATGAGTTCGTTGTACTTGATGGCTCTAGGCTTCTGCAGACTCTGGTTCCTCCAACTGACCTTGTCCTAGCCTATTCCTTTGTGCTATATCCAACTTCCATACTCTCAACTTGAACCATTCTACCTTCATTCAATCACAAGTGACATTTAAATGATTAAGCCACCTATCTTTGTCCCTAGACATCCCACATGCTCGGCCTCCAGGGTTTAGCCTAGTGAGTAATAACCAACACAAACATGAATACTTGTTTTTCCACATGCAGCCTGACCTACTAGAAACACACTTGCCTTCCATTTGTGAGATTTAGGCATCTACAGGTTTGAATGTGTGCAGACAAGCTTAGGCCCTACAACTTCTACTATGCTTTAGTGAACAGCTAGGCTCCCTCTGCACTAAACGTTCTTGCACACATGCCCAGACTGTCCATATCCTCCTATAAAGTCGATAGAGGTATGCACCCTTCTGCAAAGATAATTGTTTTCCCAAACTAGTGGAGTCCAGACCATCTAGTGGCATCCCTAGAATAGTGCTTGTTCTCCCTCGCAATGACTTACTTATATCTACCTATCTGTCTATCTATCTATCTATTTTTAATCTGAGGGAAGGCTTCTCTATGTAACTTTGAAGTCTATGTGTGCACTAGCTCTGTAGACCAGGTTGGCTTCACACTTACAGAGATCCTCCTGCCTCTGCCTCCCAAGTGCTATGATTAAAGTCATGCACCACCACCACCCATCCTTGTAGTGACTTCTAACTTTTGTCAATGTCCGAAATCCTTTGCTTCATGTTCTTCTTTGCTATAGGTAAGATCTTGGTTCCTGCATGAAGTTCCTGTTACAACACTTAGCCACAGAACACTGTGTGCTGCCTATACAACCCAACTCTGTACTCAGATTCCCCATGACCTCTCCAGAGTCAGGCCTGTTAATTATCCCTAACATACTCATCATAAGTGTTTTTGCACATCCTGCTGAATCTATACCAGTACCCCAGCCTAGACAAACAACTTATACTTCAGAGCAGAGGCCTTCAGGCTTCATCATGGTCCCAAATCTCATACACCCCCAATTTCAGTGCTATAAGGAACAATTAGAGAGCCACTAGTACTTGCCCTATCCACAGCCACAGGACTAGATGTTGACTATACTACCCCTCTCTATACACAAACTTTCTGTGTTCTCTTCCAGGGCCTAGTCTATTGGATATTCCACATACATCCCAATATTTCTGTTTTCGTATACTGTAGCGTGTAAATCATGAGCCTTAGGCAGTGCCACCATAGTAGCCTGAAATCTTTGCCTTGCAGTAATGATCTCTAACTTCAACAAAGTCCTAAATCCTAGTTCCCAGTTTAGTCCCAGTATTTCATCCTTTGCTCTAGCCTACATGGTGTGCTCCTGGGAGGATCATCAGTCGTCGTACCAAACTAAGAATATTGCATACTATATTAATGAACAACCTAGAAAGATATGTCCATGAATGCAATAGTGGTACAAACTTTCTGGGAATAATCAGCTCCTTAAGAGTGAATTTAAGGTCTACTCTATAGAAAGCAACACATGCCTGCTGCTGTAAGCTTTGTCGAGAACATATGGTTATGGAGATCCAAGGCCCCAGTATTGAACCTCATACTATTATTTTGTTAAATGAATGAAGTATCAAGCTTCACTCTACATTCATATCTCGATAACTACAGATTAGTGCAGTTCTCAGACCTCCTCAGAGACCTTGGTGCAGTAGATTATGTTTAAAAAAGACATTCACAACTGGTCATCCTGGAAAAAAAATGAGAGTATGTGCAATGGGATATTTGTAGCCCTCTCTTCAAGACTCAGGTACCATTGCAGGGAGCATTTAAAAAGATTTTATGAGTCTGAGGCTGCAGATGCCAAGAGTGAAATTGTGATCTCAAGACATGACAGAGTCATTGCTCTCACAAATACAGAGCCGTCGTGATTGCATGCAAAGGCCTGTGTAAGATGAGGCCAGGTCATATTCCAGTATGCTTGGTGACTAAGCACTCAAATATATGCCAGTATGGTTTCCATCCACATTAACTCTCACACTTCTCTAGAAGCCACCAACTGTCAGGAGTTTGCCAGTTAGACTCTCGAGCCCTCCTACAGTGCATCTTTGACTATGGGGGATGGCTCAGAAGTCTGTACCTCTAACTGACAAACTACTGACAGTTGGTGGCTTCTAGAGAAATGTGACAGTTAATGAAAGGGAATGAAAAACAGGCTCTCATGTACTTGAATACTTACTTAGTTACCAAGAAGTGCAACTGTTTGGGAAATTAGGAGGTGTGACCATGCTGGAATGCATATAGCCTTTGTGGATAATATATGTCACTGAGGGTGGGTTTTGAGGTTTACATTCCCACATCAGGCCTCGTCTCTCTCTCTCTCTACCTACTACTGATGAATCAGTTGGTATGGACTCAACAACAGGCCCAGTGCCGTGTTTGCCTGAATCCTGACATGATGATCATGAATTAATTTCCTAAAATTATAGGCAAGCATCCAATTATCTAGTGATAAAGAGATCCAGAGACCCTTTCAAGTCTCTTGCATCTTGAAGTCCTGAACTGAGATTAGAGTTTAGCTAGAGGGACAGGGTATTGACATATAAGCAGTTGTGGTCAGGAGGTGGCATCTACCCTCCCTTAGCTCACCCATCATTGTCTAATTGTTAGTCTTATCTGGCAAGGTGGTTTGATAGTAGGAATTGTGTGAAATCTCTTTAAGAAGACAAGGTTTTCCTTTGGGTAGAGAACATTGCTTTACATGGCATGAGATTTCTGTAGAAATACTCATTACGTTGACGTCAATGATTTGACTGTTCTGATAGATCAAGCTACACAATTGTCTCATTAGTATATCCTCATTTCTGCTAGGCCTGTTATGTAAGCAGCCCATTCTAAAAGCCCTAATAAAACACAAATTTTTTATAAAGGATAACCAAGGGTAAACCTGTCACTTCAAATTACCATTCCTTTCACTGAGATGTGATCAGTAGATTTGAGTTTGCTGGGTGATTATTGCTCCTGGGGAGATTTCCTTACTTACATTGGATGGTGAGGTATAAAACCAACATTCAAAAAAAGTTGCCAAACAGGAAACATAACAGCTATTTGTGGGGATAACTGTCACTCACACACTTCACCTCAGATAGGTTGAGACATTCATACTGTGAAGTTTTGCCCGGATCTTGCAAAATACATGGATGGTGGAGCACAGTCTTCTTCATCCGTATCTATGAGATTAGATAAATGTAGCAATTTGGATTCAATGCTCCATAATTACCTCTATGAGTCTTACAGTGCATGTGTGGTATGACCCTCAAATCTGTGGGAACCAAAGTCCCTTCTTTGTCATATGCTAACCCAAATTTTCTTCTTTTTATATATCAAACCATATTCCTTTTCTGGCCTCTATCCCTATAGTATACAAAATGTCAGATTTTCCATCTTCAACACCAAAGAGTCTTCTGTGTCATATACCCACCTAAATCAATTTTCTAGGCCTCAACTTGAAATTTGAGTTCAAGGTGTGGTTCACACAATACACGCAATCAAATCCATCTTTATCGTAAATTCATGAAAATTGTTTATCTGCAATCAAACTTTGTAAAACCATAATCTCTCTCATATCATATACCAACCCAATCTCTCTCTCTCTCTCTCTCTCTCTCTCTCTCTCTCTCTCTCTCTCCCCACTGTTGCTGCCTTCATCCTTATGAGACCACATCCCTCCTTTGTCATCTGCCTATCCACACTACCTCTCTTGCCATATAGCCAATATTTCTTCCCTAAAACCTTATCAGACACAAATCTCTCCCTTTCATTCAACCAAGTGAACTCCCTCTCTCGCCATGTACCCACTATTTCTGGCCCCATCCTTCCAAGTCACTCATTCCTCCTTAGCCATACACCAAACCTAATACTCTCTCTTATAATGTTTCCACCATTTCTTCCCCCAAACGTTGTGATGGCCCAATCTGCCCCATGTCATGTACTCACCCAAACTCCCTCGCTAGCCATATATCCACCATGTCTGCCCCCATCCTGCTGTGACCCAAATCCTTCTCTTGCCATATGCCCACTGAAAATTCTTCTATTTTCATGTAACCACACAATTTCCTGTCTTGTGATGTAACCACCATTTCTTCCCCCAAACATGTCAGACCCAAATATATCCATGTTTATAAGCCCAACAAAACACCCTCTCTTGACATATACCCACCCAAACTCTGTTTCATGAAATATACCAATTATTTCTGCCACAAAACTTAAGAGACCCAAACACTCCCTGGTCATACAGCTACCCAAACTCCTCTCTGGGCATATACCCATCATTTTGCCACCGGCTTTGTGAGACCCTAATCTCTCCATTGTCGTATGCCCATCCAAAGTATTTCTCTTGCTACATACTCACCATTGCTGCCCCTAAAGTGTATAAGACCCAAATCCCTCCCTTGTCATTTACCCAGCATACTCCCTCTGTTCCTATATATCCACCATTTCTGACGCCATCTTTCTGAGACCCTAATCCCACCCTTCATATAATAACCCAAACTCCTCTCTTAACAGATACTCATGATTTCTGCCACCTGAATATTTGAGAATCAAATCCTTCCCTTGTTATGTACCCACCCAAATGTCTCTTATCATTTACCCATCATTACACTCTCCAAATTATATGAGATCCAACTCCCTTGCCTGGCATTACCCACCCATATTCCCACTCTTTCAAGCTCTCACCATTACTGCCCCAAAATTTTGGAGACACAAATCCCTCCCTTGTCTTCTACCCACACAAAATCCCCCTCTTCAAGGCACCCACCATTGATGCCCAAACTTTTGGAGACACAAATCCCTCCCTTTTTTCCTAAACACCCAAACTCCCTCTCTTCCATGCACCCACAATTGATGCCCAAACCTTTGGAGACACAAATCCCTCCCGTGTCTTCTACCCACCCAAACTCCCTCTCTTTCCATGCACACACCATTACTGCTCCAAACATATGGAAACCCAAATCCCTCCCTTGTCTTCTTCCCACCCAAACTCCCCCTCTTCCATGCACCCACCATTGTTGCCCATACCTTTGGAGACCCAAATCCCACCCTTGTCTTCTTCCCACCCGAATTCCCCCTCTTCCATGCACCCACCATTGTTGCCCAAACCTTTGGAGACCTAAATCCCTCCCTTGTCTTCTACCCACCCATGCTCCCTTTCTTTTCATGCACTCACCATTACTGCCCCAAAATCCCCCTCGTCCAGGCACCCACCAATGATGCCCAAACTTTTGGAGACAAAAATCCCTCCCTTGTCTTCTTCCCACCCAAACTCCCCCTCTTCCATGCACCCATCATTGATGCCCAAACCTTTAAAAACACAAATCCCTCCCTTGTCTCCTACACACCCAAACTCCCTTTCTTCCATGCACCCACAAGTGATGCCCAAACCTTTGGAGACACAAATCCCTCCCTTGTCTTCTACCAACCCAAATTCCCTTTCTTTTCATGCACTCACCATTACTGCCCAAATCCTTTGGAGACACAAATCCCTTCCTTGTCTTCTATCCACCCTAACTCCCCCTCTTCCATGCACCCACCATTGATGACCAATTCTTTGGAGACCCAAATCCCTCCCTTGTCATCTTCCCACCCAAACTCCCTTTCTTTTCATGCCCTCACCATTACTGCCCCAAAACTTTGGAGACCCAAATCCCTCCCTTGTCTTCTTCCCACCCAAACTCCCCGTCTTCCATGCACCAACCATTGATGCCCAAACCTTTGGAGACACAAATCCCTCCCTTGTCTCCTACCCACCAAAACTCCCTCTCTTTCCATGCTCTCACCGTTAAAGCCACAAAATTATGGAGACCCTAATCCCTCCCTTGTCTTCTTCCCACACAAACTCCCCCTCTTCCATGCACCCACCATTTTTGCCCATACCTTTGGAGACCCAAATCCCACCCTTGTCTTCTCCCACCCGAATTCCCCCTCTTCCATGCACCCACCATTGTTGCCCAAACCTTTGGAGACACAAATCCCTCCCTTGTCTCCTACCCACCAAAACTCCCTCTCTTTCCATGCTCTCACCGTTAAAGCCACAAAATTATGGAGACCCTAATCCCTCCCTTGTCTTCTTCCCACACAAACTCGCCTCTTTTATGCACCCACAATTAATGCCCAAACCTTTGTAGACCCAAATCCCTCCCTTGTCTTCTACCAACCCAAACTCCCCCTCTTTCCATGAACCCACTATGACTGTCCCAAACCTAGTGAAGAACAAATCTCTCCATTGCCATTCACCCACCCATCTTCCCTCTCTTCTCCTATAACCATCATTTTTCCTCCCCTTTCCTGGTTTCGCCTTTAGTCACTGTAAAAGACACATAGCTTTTCAACTAAATTGAATTTATTTTCAATTTAAGAAATTTATACCAATGCAATTTTCTTTGTCATATTTGGGCATTCCCCGTCTTCATGATAGCCATCTTATTGGCTCACCCCTCATCGGCTGCTGCGACCACGCTTGCTTCTCCAGTAGTGTGCACCTCGGCTTCCTTTTCAGGCTCCTCCTCCTTAGGTTCAGGCATTGCAGTAACAGCTTTCACTTTGATTTTCTTCCGTTCGAGGGCAGCTGCCTCTTCGGCCTCCCTCTTTCTCTTGTTCCTCTTCTTTGAGGAGTGCTTCCGGTGTTTGCTTTTCTTGTGTGCCTGGAATGGCAAGAGGTGAACACAAGAATTAGTTAATAGAGGGAGAAGTCAGGAGAGGCATGTGAAGGACACTTTGTCGGAAGAGGTGAGAATTGATAAGGGATTTATGCCAGGAAGGAGAGAGGTAGTGACTTTAGGTAAGAGTAAATGAGTAGAGGAGGGAGCTCCAGTAGGGTTCGTCAACTCACCTTTCCGCACAAATGTAAGGTGGATACTGCTTTAGAGCTGCCTTTGTCTTCACCATAAGGACTGGCCCGTTCGCTGCCATCGGAACATCACTACTGGATGTTGGGAGGTCCATGTCGGACAGTGATTCCTTAGGTTCCTTTGCTAGAGTCTCCATCACCAAGTCCCTTGAGCGCGTGTTGTTTCTCCCTCGAGGGGCTGTGAACAACTGGCAGAGTAGGGAAAGCCACACCCTCAGACCTGAGTCATCATCAAGGTCTCGACCAATAGTAGGTGAGCTTGTGCTCTGACATCACAAAGCCTGGTTCTGACCCACAAGAATGCCTGGGGAAGGAAGGAACAAATAGTGGACTGTACCACTCCTGACACTTTGATGATAGGGGGAAGATATTGAGAAGGCAAAGAGAGTTTGGGTTTAGATGGAGACTTTGTTTAATAACTCTAAGGCAAATTTTCCACCTCAACCTTTTTTACATATCTACCTTTGTTGTGGTAGAACACATGACAGATCATTTGCTTCTCCAAATTCTTCAACAATGCTATCCCTGTCAATGGTTTAGTCCAAAATGTCCGCCTCAATCTTTGGCTAGTATCTTGAATGTCTTCCCTAAAATCATTCCCAAATAACATTCCTACTCCATGGCTTAGCCTGTTGACCGTACACACACACACACTCACACACACATACACACACACACACACACACACACACGAATACTTGCATCTCCACATTCCTCTGTACCTAATGAATATACGCAAACCAGTGTCCATATCTTGTCTGGCTGTGTAGCAACAAATCATGGCCTCCAGGCTTCCACCTTATCCCAAGTCAGGTGACCCAGCCTAGCCTCAATATCTCTTTAACTGTGGTGAGCATACAGCCTCCTTTAATATACTCACTCACCTAAGGAGGCTTTCTACAACCAACATAAGCCCAGTCCATAACCAGGGTTCTCCTATCTTCTGGTGTCTAGCCTATTGAGAATATCACACAGTATTAGACACTTGATTTTTAACATTCTGTTATGTATAACCTGGAAACCAAAAGAAATGTTCAATCTTGGTCTGGACTCCTTGCCTTATAGTAGTGAATTTTAGGCTTCAACATGTTGCAGCCTATTTAGAACAGTTTTCCTATATTATAGAGAACATCTGGGCTACAGCCAGATATAATCCTATTTAGATAAACCAACAGGGGTCTTAGAGTTGCCCATACCTCTTCACACCATACCCAGACTTCCTATGTCCCCCTCCAGGATTTACCCAGGTGAAGATATCCATACTCTGTAATTGGTTTTCCATATTCAGTGGAATTTATCCTTGATTGATTAGTCCCTGTCCCATCAAAGAATGGACCCTTGCACTCTGCAGTAGTGATTTTTGGCATGTTTTAGGGACACAAATCTCAAAACACAGCATGATCCCACCAGCTACTACTATTCTGTAGCCAACACTGAGAGTTCCCCAACACTTATCATACCTGTACTGGCTAATGGAATAACCCCACTCCTTATGAAAAGTTATCGTGTCCTCCTAAAGTTCGAACCTAGTGAATATTTCCTGTTCCAAATACTGTTTTTCCACATCCCTCCAAACATAGCTCATATTGATGTGGGATTTCCTTTTGTATATCTATGTATCATTATGATCCATTCCAGAAAGGCTCTCACTGGTAGCTGCTGGTTTTCTCCTTCAGCAGCTACATGGCATCTCCCTGACTCTGCCTACTTTCTCTCTATATCTCTGTTCAGATTTCCTGCCTGGCTATATTCTACTAATCGATTGCCCAAAGCATCTTCTTGAATAACCAATGGTAATAAAACCTATTCATAGCATATAGGATTCCTAGTCCCATCAAATCCTCCTGTGCTGTAGACAACATATACATTCCCACTGAGACAACCCCAACCTCATCAAACCACAGGATCTCTGGCTGACTACATAATATCACAGCATGCCAAGACTGTCCAAATCCTTCTACAATGCCAAGAGAAGTAAGTGCACCTTTCGAGCAGATAATTCTTTTCCTACTCCAGTAGAGTCCAGACCTGATGAAACATCCAGTGAGAACTCTAAAAGAGCTGTTTTCTCACACTTACAGTGACTTTTAGCTGTTTGCTGAGTTCCAAACCCTAGGCTCCATCTTAGTCCTACCATGCTTTGATAGATAGTTCTAAGCTTCTGCTGGCACTTTCCCTCCAACTGGCCTTGTCCTAGCACATTCTTTTGTGCTGTATCCAGCATCTACATTCCCAACAGTAACCATCCTACCTGAATCCATCTGCAGGATGATTCCGATGCCTAAACCACTTCATTATCTAACCAGACATCTCACAACCACCAGGACCCAACTTTAGCCAATTGAGTAACCCACTACACACAAGTGAATATTTGATTTTCCACATGCTGTCTGACTTACAGCTGCCTCATGTGCCTTGCATTTGCAAATTTTAGGCCTGTGAAGGTTTTCAAAGCCTTCAGCCAAGACTAGGTCCAGCAACTCCTTCTTTGGTATAGTCAACAGTTAGGCTCCCCTGAATTTAACACACCTACACCCATGCATGAAATAGTTGCCCTGCTTTCACAACTCCATTTCCAATCCAGACTTTCCATATCTTCCCCAAAGACCAAGCCCAGAATATTTCCCTTACCAGATAGCGTTTCCCCATACGCCAACAAACAGATCATAAGGCACTACAACTGTCAAAGTCTAGTTTTTGCCACTGATATTCTTGCATGTTGTAGTAATGCTCACAGGATTCAACAGAGTTCCAAATGTGAGGGCCGAATACCAGCATCTACTCCTGTCCTCCAACCAACATACATTGTCCTACAAGGACCTGCGCTGCTTGAATCTACATATAGTACTCATTTTGCTAACTATCTTACCCGAATCCAAATTCTGTATTCCTGAGTCCTCCACCATGGTATGGCCTGGTAAGTACTCACTCCCTCACAACCAGATATTTCATATTCTATCTCTACCTGGATCTAGCCTCTTTCCCAAAGTCATTATACAAATTTTGTTTGATCACCTAAGTAGCATTATCTAGGCTTCTATAATTTCGGAAATCCCATATCATGGCCTTCCACGTGTGCGATTGCCGACATACATGCAGCAGACAAGTTGCTACCTTCACCCACCCACAGTACCCTCTGTGTTACCTGCAGCACCCTACTCTACCACATTCCTAATGTTCTCCTCCAGGAACTGGCTTCTTATATAAGCCACCAACCAATACTTGTTTTCCATATCCATCTGCATCTAGCTTGAGTTTAACAGCCAGCACCCCTGCATAATCTGGCTGTTTGCCTCTTGAGTCAAGGGTCTTCTTGGGAGTATGGTCCAAATAACTCAGCTCAGACTATTCTCAGGAATCCTCCTTTTCTGTCGTGAACATCTAGGCTTTGCTAGCACTTACCCTGCACTAATACATCCACGGGACACTTTAGGTACAGTATAGAGCATTATTCCTTATTCAGATTTTCTATATCTTCCCAGGTTTTAACTTGTTTAGTTTAGTTACCCACTCAGTACTTTGTACATAGAGGGCTTGATCTACCCAAGTTGCAACAGCCAGTGTCCTGGTCTTCTCCAGCTGCCTCTATAGCAATCTCCGGCATTCTTAGACCCATCAACTTTTTCTGTGCTGTTGACAGCATCTAGATTCCCACAAAGACTATCAGTCTCTCATAGAACCAGAGTAGTTGTGGCTGCCCTACATGACCATTCTATCCCCAGACTATCAGAATACTCCTCCATCGTCTAGATTTCAGAGCACTGCTCTGCATCCTATCATCGTTTTTCTAATCCAGTGGAGTCCAGACTGGATGGAACATCCAGTGTCATCCCTAGATTTCAATAGTAGTGACTTCTAGCTGTTGGTAGGGTTCCAAATCCTTTGTTCCATCTTAGTCCCACCATGGTCTCTTAGGCTGAATGCAACATATAGTGTCCTGCATGAATCTCCTGAAACAACACTTACACACAGGACACTCTAGGCTACCTATACAACACAACTTAATACCCAGATTACCCAGAATACCCATGTACTCCCCAGAGTCAAGCCTGTAGACTTACACCAAATGTACTCATCATACATGATTTTCTACAACTTGCTGAATTGATCACAGTACTCTAGCCTACATAGACAAACTATAAAACATAACAGGTGCCTCTAGGATTCAGTAGGGTGTAAAATCTCACACCCCAGCACAGCCCTCCATCTATTCAAGTGCTATACTTAACATTTAGTATTTCTACAATAGTTGTCCTATCTATGGCCACAGGAGTAGATGTTCACTATACCATGGCACTCTATACACAAACTTCCCATCCACTCCCCAGAGTCTAGTTACTGAAACTCCAAACACAACCCAATATTTCTGTTTTCATGTCATGCAAAACATAAATCCCATGCTGCATGCAGTTTGGCACAGATGTCTGGACTTCTAGCCTTGCTGTAATGACCCCTATAATTCAACAAGGTCCCCATTCCTTGGCCCTAGCCTATGCCAAGCATTTTGTCCTTGGCTGTAGCCTACATCTATGCTCCCATAGGGATGTACCCTAGCCCTGTCTACCCACATCTACTTTCAGAAAGCCTTGTGACACATAAAATACACCAATAAATACACAGAATTCCTGTGGTCTCCTCCTGGGTGAGCCTGGTGTTTACATCCCTATCTGACATTTTATTTTCTGGCGTAACTAGAATGGTCGAACATCCAGTGACCATGACTAGTGTTTCTATGAGTTCCTTATACTTGATGGCTCTAGGCTTCTGCAGACTCTGGTTCCTCCAACTGACCTTGTCCTAGCCTATTCCTTTGTGCTATATCCAACTTCCATACTCTCAACTTGAACCATTCTACCTTCATTCAATCACAAGTGACATTTAAATGATTAAGCCACCTATCTTTGTCCCTAGACATCCCACATCCTCGGCCTCCAGGGTTTAGCCTAGTGAGTAATAACCAACACAAACATGAATACTTGTTTTTCCACATGCAGCCTGACCTACTAGAACCACATTTGCCTTCCATTTGCGAGCTTTAGGCATCTACAGGTTTGAATGTTTGCAGACAAGCTTAGGCCCAGCAACTTCTACTATGCTTTAGTGAACAGCTAGGCTCCCTCTGCACTCAACGTTCTTGCACACATGCCCAGACTGTCCATATCCTCCTATAAAGTCGATAGAGGTATGCACCCTTCTGCAGAGATAATTGTTTTCCCAAACTAGTGGAGTCCAGACAATCTAGTGGCATCCCTAGAATAGTGCTTGTTCTCCCTCGCAATGACTTACTTATATCTACCTATCTGTCTATCTATCTATCTATTTTTAATTCGAGAGAAGGCTTCTCTACGTAACTTGGAAGTCTATTTTTGCACTAGCTCTGTAGACCAGGTTGGCTTCACACTCACAGAGATCCTCCTGCCTCTGCCTCCCAAGTGCTATGATTAAAGTCATGCACCACCACCACCCATCCTTGTAGTGACTTCTAACTTTTGTCAATGTCCGAAATCCTTTGCTTCATGTTCTTCTTTGCTATTGGTAAGATCTTGGTTCCTGCATGAAGTTCCTGTTACAACACTTAGCCACAGAACACTGTGTGCTGCCTATACAACCCAACTCTGTACTCAGATTCCCCATGACCTCTCCAGAGTCAGGCCTGTTAATTATCCCTAACATACTCATCATAAATGTTTTTGCACATCCTGCTGAATCTATACCAGTACCCCAGCCTAGACAAACAACTTATACTTCAGAGCAGAGGCCTTCAGGCTTCATCATGGTCCAAAATCTCATAAACCCCCAATTTCAGTGCTATAAGGAACAAATAGAGTGCCAATAGTACTTGCCCTATCCACAGCCACAGGACTAGATGTTGACTACACTACCCCACTCTATACACAAACTTTCTGTGTTCTCTTCCAGGGCCTAGTCTATTGGATATTCCACATACATCCTAATATTTCTGTTTTCATATCCTGTAGCATGTAAATCATGAGCCTTAGGCAGTGCCACCATAGTAGCCTGAAATCTTTGCCTTGCAGTAATGATCTCTAACTTCAACAAAGTCCTAAATCCTAGTTCCCAGTTTAGTCCCAGTATTTCATCCTTTGCTCTAGCCTACATGGTGTGCTCCTGGGAGGATCATCAGTCATCGTACCAAACTAAGAATATTGCATACTATATTAATGAACAACCTAGAAAGATATGTCCATGAATGCAATAGTGGTAAAAACTTTCTGGGAATAATCAGCTCCTTAAGAGTGAATTTAAGGTCTACTCTACAGAAAGCAACACATGCCTGCTGCTGTAAGCTTTGTCGAGAATGCATGGTTATGGAGTTCCAGCGCCCCAGTATTGAACCTCATACTATTATTTTGTTAAATGAATGAAGTATCAAGCTTCACTCTACATTCATACATCGATAACTACAGATTAGTGCAGTTCTCAGACCTCCTCAGAGACCTTGGTGCAGTAGATTATGTTTAAAAAAGACATTCAAAACTGGTCATCCTGGAAAAAAAATGAGAGTATGTGCAATGGGATATTTGTAGCCCTCTCTTCAAGACTCAGGTACCATTGCAGGGAGCATTTAAAAAGATTTTATGAGTCTGAGGCTGCAGATGCCAAGAGTGAAATTGTGATCTCAAGACATGACAGAGTCATTGCTCTCACAAATACAGAGCCGTCGTGATTGCATGCAAAGGCCTGTGTAAGATGAGGCCAGGTCATATTCCAGTATGCTTGGTGACTAAGCACTCAAATATATGCCAGTATGGTTTCCATCCACATTAAGTCTCACACTTCTCTAGAAGCCACCAACTGTCAGGAGTTTGCCAGTTAGACTCTGGAGCCCTCCTACAGTGCATCTTTGACTAAGGGGGATGGCTCAGAAGTCTGTACCTCTAACTGACAAACTACTGACAGTTGGTGGCTTCTAGAGAAATGTGACAGTTAATGAAAGGGAATGAAAAACAGGCTCTCATGTACTTGAATACTTACTTAGTTACCAAGAAGTGCAACTGTTTGGGAAATTAGGAGGTGTGACCATGCTGGAATGCATATAGCCTTTTGGATAATATATGTCACTGAGGGTGGGTTTTGAGGTTTACATTCCCACATCAGGCCTCGTCTCTCTCTCTCTCTACCTACTACTGATGAATCAGTTGTTATGGACTCAACAACAGGCCCAGTGCCGTGTTTGCCTGAATCCTGACATGATGATCATGAATTAATTTCCTAAAATTATAGGCAAGCATCCAATTATCTAGTGATAAAGAGATCCAGAGACCCTTTCAAGTCTCTTGCATCTTGAAGTCCTGAACTGAGATTAGAGTTTAGCTAGAGGGACAGGGTATTGACATATAAGCAGTTGTGGTCAGGAGGTGGCATCTACCCTCCCTTAGCTCACCCATCATTGTCTAATTGTTAGTCTTATCTGGCAAGGTGGTTTGATAGTAGGAATTGTGTGAAATCTCTTTAAGGAGACAAGGTTTTCCTTTGGGTAGAGAACATTGCTTTACCTGGCATGAGATTTCTGTAGAAATACTCATTACGTTGACGTCAATGATTTGACTGTTCTGATAGATCAAGCTACACAATTGTCTCATTAGTATATCCTCATTTCTGCTAGGCCTGTTATGTAAGCAGCCCATTCTAAAAGCCCTATTAAAACACAAATTTTTTATAAAGGATAACCAAGGGTAAACCTGTCACTTCAAATTACCATTCCTTTCACTGAGATGTGATCAGTAGATTTGAGTTTGCTGGGTGATTATTGCTCCTGGGGAGATTTCCTTACTTACATTGGATGGTGAGGTATAAAACCAACATTCAAAAAAAGTTGCCAAACAGGAAACATAACAGCTATTTGTGGGGATAACTGTCACTCACACACTTCACCTCAGATAGGTTGAGACATTCATACTGTGAAGTTTTGCCCGGATCTTGCAAAATACATGGATGGTGGAGCACAGTCTTCTTCATCCGTATCTATGAGATTAGATAAATGTAGCAATTTGGATTCAATGCTCCATAATTACCTCTATGAGTCTTACAGTGCATGTGTGGTATGACCCTCAAATCTGTGGGAACCAAAGTCCCTTCTTTGTCATATGCTAACCCAATTTTTCTTCTTTTTATATATCAAACCATATTCCTTTTCTGGCCTCTATCCCTATAGTATACAAAATGTCAGATTTTCCATCTTCAACACCAAAGAGTCTTCTGTGTCATATACCCACCTAAATCAATTTTCTAGGCCTCAACTTGAAATTTGAGTTCAAGGTGTGGTTCATACAATATACGCAATCAAATCCATCTTTATCGTAAATTCATGAAAATTGTTTATCTGCCATCAAACTTTGTAAAACCATAATCTCTCTCATATCATATACCAAACCAATCTTTCTCTCTCTCTCTCTCTCTCTCTCTCTCTCTCTCTCTCTCTCTCTATCTCTCCTCACTGTTGCTGCCTTCATCCTTATGAGACCACATCCCTCCTTTGTCATCTGCCTATCCACACTACCTCTCTTGCCATATAGCCAATATTTCTTCCCTAAAACCTTATCAGACACAAATCTCTCCCTTTCATTCAACCAAGTGAACTCCCTCTCTCGCCATGTTGCCACTATTTCTGGACCCATCCTTTCAAGACACTCATTCCTCCTTAGCCATACACCAAACCTAATACTCTCTCTTATAATGTTTCCACCATTTCTTCCCCCAAACGTTGTGATGGCCCAATCTGCCCCATGTCATGTACTCACCCAAACTCCCTCGCTAGCCATATATCCACCATGTCTGCCCCCATCCTGCTGTGACCCAAATCCTTCTCTTGCCATATGCCCACTGAAAATTCTTCTATTTTCATGTAACCACACAATTTCCTGTCTTGTGATGTAACCACCATTTCTTCCCACAAACATGTCAGACCCAAATATATCCATGTTTATAAGCCCAACAAAACCCCCTCTCTTGATATATACCCACCAAAACTCTGTTTCATGAAATATACCAATTATTTCTGCCACAAACCTTAAGAGACCCAAACACCCCCTGGTCATACAGCTACCCAAACTCCTCTCTGGGCATATACCCATCATTTTGCCACCGGCTTTGTGAGACCCTAATCTCTCCATTGTCGTATGCCCATCCAAAGTATTTCTCTTGCTACATACTCACCATTGCTGCCCCTAAAGTGTATAAGACCCAAATCCCTCCCTTGTCATTTACCCTGCATACTCCCTCTGTTGCTATATATCCACCATTTCTGACCCCATCTTTCTGAGACCCTAATCCCACCCTTCATATAATAACCCAAACTCCTCTCTTAACAGATACTCATGATTTCTGCCACCTGAGTATTTGAGAATCAAGTCCTTCCCTTGTCATGTACCCACCCAAATATCTCTTATCATTTACCCATCATTACACTCTCCAAAGTATATGAGATCCAACTCCCTTCCCTGGCATTACCCACCCATATTCCCACTCTTTCCAAGCTCTCACCATTACTGCCCCAAAATTTTGGAGACACAAACCCCTCCCTTGTCTTCTACCCACACAAAATCCCCCTCTTCAAGGCACCCACCATTGATGCCCAAACTTTTGGAGACCCAAATCCCTCCCTTTTTTCCTACCCACCCAAACTCCCTCTCTTCCATGCACCCACAATTGATGCCCAAACCTTTGGAGACCCAAATCCCTCCCTTGTCTTCTACCCACCCAAACTCCCTCTCTTTCCATGCACTCACCATTACTGCTCCAAACATATGGAAACCCAAATCCCTCCCTTGTCTTCTTCCAACCCAAAAATCCCCACTTTCATGCACCCACCATTGATGCCCAAACCTTTGGAGACCCAAATCCCTCCCTTGTCTTCTACCCACCCATGCTCCCTTTCTTTTCATGCACTCACCATTACTGCCCAAATCCTTTGACGACACAAATCCCTTCCTTGTCTTCTATCCACCCTAACTCCCCCTCTTCCATGCACCCACCATTGATGACCAATTCTTTGGAGACCCAAATCCCTCCCTTGTCATCTTCCCACGCAAACTCCCTTTCTTTCATGCCCTCACCATTACTGCCCCAAAACTTTGGAGACCCAAATCCCTCCCTTGTCTTCTTCCCACCCAAACTCCCCGTCTTCCATGCACCCACCATTGATGCCCAAACCTTTGGAGACACAAATCCCTCCCTTGTCTCCTACCCACCAAAACTCCCTCTCTTTCCATGCTCTCACCGTTAAAGCCACAAAATTTTGGAGACCCTAATCCCTCCCTTGTCTTCTTCCCACACAAACTCGCCTCTTTTATGCACCCACAATTAATGCCCAAACCTTTGTAGACCCAAATCCCTCCCTTGTCTTCTACCAACCCAAACTCCCCCTCTTTCCATGAACCCAATATGACTGTCCCAAACCTAGTGAAGAACAAATCTCTCCATTGCCATTCACCCACCCATCTTCCCTCTCTTCTCCTATAACCATCATTTTTCCTTCCCTTTCCTGGTTTCGCCTTTAGTCACTGTAAAAGTCACATAGCTTTTCAACTAAATTGAATTTATTTTCAATTTAAGAAATTTATACCAATGCAATTTTCTTTGTCATATTTGGGCTTTCCCCGTCTTCATGATAGCCATCTTATTGGCTCTCCCCCTCATCGGCTGCTGCGACCACGCTTGCTTCTCCAGTAGTGTGCACCTCGGCTTCCTTTTCAGGCTCCTCCTCCTTAGGTTCAGGCATTGCAGTAACAGCTTTCACTTTGATTTTCTTCCGTTCGAGGGCAGCTGCCTCTTCGGCCTCCCTCTTTCTCTTGTTCCTCTTCTTTGAGGAGTGCTTCCGGTGTTTGCTTTTCTTGTGTGCCTGGAATGGCAAGAGGTGAACACAAGAATTAGTTAATAGAGGGAGAAGTCAGGAGAGGCATGTGAAGGACACTTTGTCGGAAGAGGTGAGAATTGATAAGGGATTTATGCCAGGAAGGAGAGAGGTAGTGACTTTAGGTAAGAGTAAATGAGTAGAGGAGGGAGCTCCAGTAGGGTTTGTCAACTCACCTTTCCGCACAACATGTAAGGTGGATACTGCTTTAGAGCTGCCTTTGTCTTCAACATAAGGACTGGCCCATTCGCTGCCATTGGAACATCACTACTGGATGTTGGGAGGTCCATGTCGGACATTGATTCCTTAGGTTCCTTTGCTAGACTCTCCATCACCAAGTCGCATGAGTGCGTGTTGTTTCTCCCTCGAGGGGCTGTGAACAACCGGCAGGATAGGGAAGGCCACACCCTCAGACCTGAGCCATCATCAAGGTCTCGACCAATAGTAGGTGAGCTTGTGCTCTGACATCACAAAGCCTGGTTCTGACCCACAAGAATGCCTGGGGAAGGAAGGAACAAATAGTGGACTGTACCACTCCTGACACTTTGATGATAGGGGGAAGATATTGAGAAGGCAAAGAGAGTTTGGGTTTAGATGGAGACTTTGTTTAATAACTCTAACGCAAATTTTCCACCTCAACCTTTTTTACATATCTACCTTTGTTGTGGTAGAACACATGACAGATCATTTGCTTCTCCAAATTCTTCAACAATACTATCCCTGTCAATGGTTTAGTCCAAAATGTCCGCCTCAATCTTTGGCTAGTATCTTGAATGTCTTCCCTAAAATCATTCCCAAATAACATTCCTACTCCATGGCTTAGCCTGTTGACCGTACACACACACACACTCACACACACATACACACACACACACACACACACACACACACACACGAATACTTGCATCTCCACATTCCTCTGTACCTAATGAATATACGCAAACCAGTGTCCATATCTTGTCTGGCTGTGTAGCAACAAATCATGGCCTCCAGGCTTCCACCTTATCCCAAGTCAGGTGACCCAGCCTAGCCTCAATATCTCTTTTACTGTGGTGAGCATACAGCCTCCTTTAATATACTCACTCACCTAAGGAGGCTTTCTACAACCAACATAAGCCCAGTCCATAACCAGGGTTCACCTATCTTCTGGTGTCTAGCCTATTGAGAATATCACACAGTATTAGACACTTGATTTTTAACATTCTGTTATGTATAACCTGGAAACCATAAGAAATGTTCAATCTTGGTCTGGACTCCTTGCCTTATAGTAGTGAATTTTAGGCTTCAACATGTTGCAGCCTATTTAGAACAGTTTTCCTATATTATAGAGAACATCTGGGCTACAGCCAGATATAATCCTATTTAGATAAACCAACAGGGGTCTTAGAGTTGCCCATACCTCTTCACACCATACCCAGACTTCCTATGTCCCCCTCCAGGATTTATCCAGGTGAAGATATCCATACTCTGTAATTGGTTTTCCATATTCAGTGGAATTTATCCTAGATTGAATAGTCCCTGTCCCATCAAAGAATGGACCCTTGCACTCTGCAGTAGTGATTTTTGGCATGTTTTAGGGACACAAATCTCAAAACACAGCATGATCCCACCAGCTACTACTATTCTGTAGCCAACACTGAGAGTTCCCCAACACTTATCATACCTGTACTGGCTAATGGAATAACCCCACTCCTTATGAAAAGTTATCGTGTCCTCCTAAAGTTCGAACCTAGTGAATATTTCCTGTTCCAAATACTGTTTTTCCACATCCCTCCAAACATAGCTCATATTGATGTGGGATTCCCTTTTGTATATCTATGTATCATTATGATCCATACCAGTAAGGCTCTCACTGGTAGCTGCTGGTTTTCTCCTTCAGCAGCTACATGGCATCTCCCTGACTCTGCCTACTTTCTCTCTATATCTCTGTTCAGATTTCCTGCCTGGCTATATTCTACTAATCGATTGCCCAAAGCATCTTCTTGAATAACCAATGGTAATAAAACATATTCATAGCATATAGGATTCCTAGTCCCATCAAATCCTCCTGTGCTGTAGACAACATATACATTCCCACTGAGACAACCCCAACCTCATCAAACCACAGGATCTCTGGCTGACTACATAATATCACAGCATGCCAAGACTGTCCAAATCCTTCTACAATGCCAAGAGAAGTAAGTGCACCTTTCGAGCAGATAATTCTTTTCCTACTCCAGTAGAGTCCAGACCTGATGAAACATCCAGTGAGAACTCTAAAAGAGCTGTTTTCTCACACTTATAGTGACTTTTAGCTGTTTGCTGAGTTCCAAACCCTAGGCTCCATCTTAGTCCTACCGTGCTTTGATAGATAGTTCTAAGCTTCTGCTGGCACTTTGCCTCCAAATGGCCTTGTCCTAGCACATTCTTTTGTGCTGTATCCAGCATCTATATTCCCAACAGTAACCATCCTACCTGAATCCATCTGCAGGATGATTCCGATGCCTAAACCACTTCATTATATAACCAGACATCCCACAACCACCAGGACCCAACTTTAGCCAATTGAGTAACCCACTACACACAAGTGAATATTTGATTTTCCACATGCTGTCTGACTTACAGCTGCCTCATCTGCCTTGCATTTGCAAATTTTAGGCCTGTGAAGGTTTTCAAAGCCTTCAGCCAAGACTAGGTCCAGCAACTCCTTCTTTGGTATAGTCAACAGTTAGGCTACCCTAATTTAACACACCTACACCCATGCATGAAATAGTTGCCCTGCTTTCACAACTCCATTTCCAATCCAGACTTTCCATATCTTCCCTAAAGACCAAGCCCAGAAAATTTCCCCTACCAGATAGCGTTTCCCCATATGCCAACAAACAGATCATAAGTCACTACAAGTGTCCAAGTCTAGATTTGCCAATGATATTCTTGCATGTTGTAGTAATGCTCACAGGATTCAACAGAGTTCCAAATGTGAGGGCCGAATCCCAGCATCTACTCCTGTCCTCCAACCAACATACATTGTCCTACAAGGACCTGCGCTGCTTGAATCTACATATAGTACTCATTTTGCTATCTTACCCGAATCCAAATTCTGTATTCCTGAGTCCTTCACCATGGTATGGCCTGGTAAGTACTCACTCCCTCACAACCAGATATTTCATATTCTATCTCTACCTGGATCTAGCCTCTTTCCCAAAGTCATTATACAAATTTAGTTTGATCACCTAAGTAGCAATATCTAGGCTTCTATAATTTCGGAAATCCCATATCTTGGCCTTCCACGTGTGCGATTGCCGACATACATGCAGCAGACAAGTTGCTACCTTCACCCACCCACAGTACCCTCTCTGTTACCTGCAGCACCCTACTCCACCACATTCCTAATGTTCTCCTCCAGGAACTGGCTTCTTATATATGCCACCAACCAATACTTGTTTTCCATATCCATCTGAATCTAGCTTGAGTTTAACAGCCAGCACCCCTGCATAATCTGGCTGTTTGCCTCTTGATTCAAGGGTCTTCTCGGGAGTATGGTCCCAAATAACTCAGCTCAGACTATTCTCAGGAATCCTCCTTTTCTGTCGTGAACATCTAGGCTTTGCTAGCACTTACCCTGCACTAGTACATCCACGGGACACTTTAGGTACAATATAGAACATTATTCCTTATTCAGATTTTCTATGTCTTCCCAGGTTTTAACTTGTTTAGTTTAGTTACCCACTCAGTACTTTGTTCATAGAGGGCTTGATCTACCCAAGTTGCAACAACCAGTGTCCTTGTCTTCTCCAGCTGCCTCCATAGCAATCTCCGGCATTCTTAGACCCATCAACTTTTTCTGTGCTGTTGACAGCATCTAGATTCCCACAAAGACTATCAGTCTCTCATAGAACCAGAGGAGTTGTGGCTGCCCTACATGACCATTCTATCCCCAGACTATCAGAATACTCCTCCATCGTCTTGATTTCAGAGCACTGCTCTGCATCCTATCATTGTTTTTCTAATCCAGTGGAGTCCAGACTGGATGGAACATCCAGTGTCATCCCTAGATTTCAATAGTAGTGACTTCTAGCTGTTGGTAGGGTTCCAAATCCTTTGTTCCATCTTAGTCCCACCATGGTCTCTTAGGCTGAATGCAACATATAGTGTCCTGCATGAATCTCCTGAAACAACACTTACACACAGGACACTCTAGGCTACCTATACAACACAACTTAATACCCAGATTACCCAGAATACCCATGTACTCCCCAGAGTCAAGCCTGTAGACTAACACCAAATGTACTCATCATACATGATTTTCTACAACTTGCTGAATTGATCACAGTACTTTAGCCTACATAGACAACCTATAACACATAACAGGTGCCTCTAGGATTCAGTAGGGTGTAAAATCTCACACCCCAGCACAGCCCTCCATCTATTCATGTGCTATAGTTAACATTTAGTATTTCTACAATAGTTGTCCTATCTATGGCCACAGGACTAGATGTTCACTATACCATGGCACTCTATACACAAACTTCCCATCCACTCCCCAGAGTCTAGTTACTGAAACTCCGAACACAACACAATATTTCTGTTTTCATGTCATGCAAAACATAAATCCCATGCTGCATGCAGTTTGGCACAGATGTCTGGACTCCTAGCCTTGCTGTAATGACCCCTAGAATTCAACAAGGTCCCCATTCCTTGGCCCTAGCCTATGCCAAGCATTTTGTCCTTGGCTGTAGCCTACATCTATGCTCCCATAGGGATGTACCCTAGCCCTGTCTACCCACATCTACTTTCAGAAAGCCTTGTGACACATAAAATACACCAATAAATACACAGACTTCCTGTGGTCTCCTCCTGGGTGAGCCTGGTGTTTACATCCCTATCTGACATTTTATTTTCTGGCGTAACTAGAATGGTCGAACATCCAGTGACCATGACTAGTGTGGCTATGAGTTCCTTGTACTTGATGGCTCTAGGCTTCTGCAGACTCTGGTTCCTCCAACTGACCTTGTCCTAGCCTATTCCTTTGTGCTATATCCAACTTCCATACTCTCAACTTGAACCATTCTACCTTCATTCAATCACAAGTGACATTTAAATGATTAAGCCACCTATCTTTGTCCCTAGACATCCCACATGCTCGGCCTCCAGGGTTTAGCCTAGTGAGTAATAACCAACACAAACATGAATACTTGTTTTTCCACATGCAGCCTGACCTACTAGAAACACACTTGCCTTCCATTTGTGAGCTTTAGGCATCTACAGGTTTGAATGTGTGCAGACAAGCTTAGGCCCAGCAACTTCTACTATGCTTTAGTTAACAGCTAGGCTCCCTCTGCACTAAACGTTCTTGCACACATGCCCAGACTGTCCATATCCTCCTACAAAGACTATAGAGGTATGCACCCTTCTGCAGAGATAATTGTTTTCCCAAACTAGTGGAGTCCAGACAATCTAGTGGCATCCCTAGAATAGTGCTTGTTCTCCCTCTCAATGACTTACTTATATCTACCTATCTGTCTATCTATCTATCTATCTATTTTTAATTCGAGAGAAGGCTTCTCTACGTAACTTTGAAGTCTATTTTTGCACTAGCTCTGTAGACCAGGTTGGCTTCACACTCACAGAGATCCTCCTGCCTCTGCCTCCCAAGTGCTATGATTAAAGTCATGCACCACCACCACCCATCCTTGTAGTGACTTCTAACTTTTGTCAATGTCCGAAATCCTTTGCTTCATGTTCTTCTTTGCTATAGGTAAGATCTTGGTTCCTGCATGAAGTTCCTGTTACAACACTTAGCCACAGAACACTGTGTGCTGCCTATACAACCCAACTCTGTACTCAGATTCCCCATGACCTCTCCAGAGTCAGGCCTGTTAATTATCCCTAACATACTCATCATAAATGTTTTTGCACATCCTGCTGAATCTATACCAGTACCCCAGCCTAGACAAACAACTTATACTTCAGAGCAGAGGCCTTCAGGCTTCATCATGGTCCCAAATCTCATACACCCCCAATTTCAGTGCTATAAGGAACAATTAGAGTGCCACTAGTACTTGCCCTATCCACAGGCACAGGACTAGATGTTGACTATACTACCCCTCTCTATACACAAACTTTCTGTGTTCTCTTCCAGGGCCTAGTCTATTGGATATTCCACATACATCCCAATATTTCTGTTTTCATATCCTGTAGCGTGTAAATCATGAGCCTTAGGCAGTGCCACCATAGTAGCCTGAAATCTTTGCCTTGCGGTAATGATCTCTAACTTCATCAAAGTCCTAAATCCTAGTTCCCAGTTTAGTCCCAGTATTTCATCCTTTGCTCTAGCCTACATGGTGTGCTCCTGGGAGGATCATCAGTCGTCGTACCAAACTAAGAATATTGCATACTATATTAATGAACAACCTAGAAAGATATGTCCATGAATGCAATAGTGGTACAAACTTTCTGGGAATAATCAGCTCCTTAAGAGTGAATTTAAGGTCTACTCTATAGAAAGCAACACATGCCTGCTGCTGTAAGCTTTGTGGAGAACATATGGTTATGGAGATCCAAGGCCCCAGTATTGAACCTCATACTATTATTTTGTTAAATGAATGAAGTATCAAGCTTCACTCTACATTCATACCTCGATAACTACAGATTAGTGCAGTTCTCAGACCTCCTCAGAGACCTTGGTGCAGTAGATTATGTTTAAAAAAGACATTCACAACTGGTCATCCTGGAAAAAAAATGAGAGTATGTGCAATGGGATATTTGTAGCCCTCTCTTCAAGACTCAGGTACCATTGCAGGGAGCATTTAAAAAGATTTTATGAGTCTGAGGCTGCAGATGCCAAGAGTGAAATTGTGATCTCAAGACATGACAGAGTCATTGCTCTCACAAATACAGAGCCGTCGTGATTGCATGCAAAGGCCTGTGTAAGATGAGGCCAGGTCATATTCCAGTATGCTTGGTGACTAAGCACTCAAATATATGCCAGTATGGTTTCCATCCACATTAACTCTCACACTTCTCTAGAAGCCACCAACTGTCAGGGGTTTGCCAGTTAGACTCTCGAGCCCTCCTACAGTGCATCTTTGACTATGGGGGATGGCTCAGAAGTCTGTACCTCTAACTGACAAACTACTGACAGTTGCTGGCTTCTAGAGAAATGTGACAGTTAATGAAAGGGAATGAAAAACAGGCTCTCATGTACTTGAATACGTACTTAGTTACCAAGAAGTGCAACTGTTTGGGAAATTAGGATGTGTGACCATGCTGGAATGCATATAGCCTTTGTGGATAATATATGTCACTGAGGGTGGGTTTTGAGGTTTACATTCCCACATCAGGCCTCGTCTCTCTCTCTCTCTACCTACTACTGATGAATCAGTTGGTATGGACTCAACAACAGGCCCAGTTCCCTGTTTGCCTGAATCCTGACATGATGACCATGAATTAATTTCCTAAAATTATAGGCAAGCATCCAATTAACTAGTGATAAAGAGATCCAGAGACCCTTTCAAGTCTCTTGCATCTTGAAGTCCTGAACTGAGATTAGAGTTTAGCTAGAGGGACAGGGTATTGACATATAAGCAGTTGTGGTCAGGAGGTGGCATCTACCCTCCCTTAGCTCACCCATCATTGTCTAATTGTTAGTCTTATCTGGCAAGGTGGTTTGATAGTAGGAATTGTGTGAAATCTCTTTAAGAAGACAAGGTTTTCCTTTGGGTAGAGAACATTGCTTTACATGGCATGAGATTTCTGTAGAAATACTCATTACGTTGACGTCAATGATTTGACTGTTCTGATAGATCAAGCTACACAATTGTCTCATTAGTATATCCTCATTTCTGCTAGGCCTGTTATGTAAGCAGCCCATTCTAAAAGCCCTATTAAAACACAAATTTTTTATAAAGGATAACCAAGGGTAAACCTGTCACTTCAAATTACCATTCCTTTCACTGAGATGTGATCAGTTGATTTGAGTTTGCTGGGTGATTATTGCTCCTGGGGAGATTTCCTTACTTACATTGGATGGTGAGGTATAAAACCAACATTCAAAAAAAGTTACCAAACAGAAAACATAACAGCTATTTGTGGGGATAACTGTCACTCACACACTTCACCTCAGATAGGTTGAGACATTCATACTGTGAAGTTTTGCCCGGATCTTGCAAAATACATGGATGGTGGAGCACAGTCTTCTTCATCGGTATCTATGAGATTAGATAAATGTAGCAATTTGGATTCAATGCTCCATAATTACCTCTATGAGTCTTACAGTGCATGTGTGGTATGACCCTCAAATCTGTGGGAACCAAAGTCCCTTCTTTGTCATATGCTAACCCAAATTTTCTTCTTTTTATATATCAAACCATATTCCTTTTCTGGCCTCTATCCCTATAGTATACAAAATGTCAGATTTTCCATCTTCAACACCAAAGAGTCTTCTGTGTCATATACCCACCTAAATCAATTTTCTAGGCCTCAACTTGAAATTTGAGTTCAAGGTGTGGTTCATACAATACACGCAATCAAATCCATCTTAATCGTAAATTCATGAAAATTGTTTATCTGCCATCAAACTTTGAAAAACCATAATCTCTCCCATATCATATACCAACCCAATCTCTCTCTCTCTCTCTCTCTCTCTCTCTCTCTCTCTCTCTCTCCCCACTGTTGCTGCCTTCATCCTTATGAGACCACATCCCTCCTTTGTCATCTGCCTATCCACACTACCTCTCTTGCCATATAGCCAATATTTCTTCCCTAAAACCTTATCAGACACAAATCTCTCCCTTTCATTCAACCAAGTGAACTCCCTCTCTCGCCATGTACCCACTATTTCTGGACCCATCCTTCCAAGACACTCATTCCTCCTTAGCCATACACCAAACCTAATACTCTCTCTTATAATGTTTCCACCATTTCTTCCCCCAAACGTTGTGATGGCCCAATCTGCCCCATGTCATGTACTCACCCAAACTCCCTCGCTAGCCATATATCCACCATGTCTGCCCCCATCCTGCTGTGACCCAAATCCTTCTCTTGCCATATGCCCACTGAAAATTCTTCTATTTTCATGTAACCACACAATTTCCTGTCTTGTGATGTAACCAACATTTCTTCCCCCAAACATGTCAGACCCAAATATATCCATGTTTATAAGCCCAACAAAACCCCCTCTCTTGACATATACCCACCCAAACTCTGTTTCATGAAATATACCAATTATTTCTGCCACAAACCTTAAGAGACCCAAACACCCCCTGGTCATACAGCTACCCAAACTCCTCTCTGGGCATATACCCATCATTTTGCCACCAGCTTTGTGAGACCCTAATCTCTCCATAGTCGTATGCCCATCCAAAGTATTTCTCTTGCTACATACTCACCATTGCTGCCCCTAAAGTGTATAAGACCCAAATCCCTCCCTTGTCATTTACCCAGCATACTCCCTTTGTTGCTATATATCCAAAATTTCTGACCCCATCTTTCTGAGACCCTAATCCCACCCTTCATATAATAACCCAAACTCCTCTCTTAACAGATACTCATGATTTCTGCCACCTGAGTATTTGAGAATCAAATCCTTCCCTTGTCATGTACCCACCCAAATGTCTCTTATCATTTACCCATCATTACACTCTCCAAAGTATATGAGATCCAACTCCCTTCCCTGGCATTACCCACCCATATTCCCACGCTTTCCAAGCTCTCACCATTACTGACCCAAAATTTTGGAGAAACAAACCCCTCCCTTGTCTTCTACAAACACAAAATCCCCCTCTTCAAGGCACCCACCATTGATGCCCAAACTTTTGGAGACACAAATCCCTCCCTTTTTTCCTACCCACCCAAACTCCCTCTCTTCCATGCACCCACAATTGATGCCCAAACCTTTGGAGACCCAAATCCCTCCCTTGTCTTCTACCCACCCAAACTCCCTCTGTTTCCATGCACTCACCATTACTGCTCCAAACATATGGAAACCCAAATCCCTCACTTGTCTTCTTCCCACCCGAACTCCCCCACTTCCATGCACCCACCATTGTTGCCCAAACCTTTGGAGACCCAAATCCCACCCTTGTCTTCTTCCAACCCAAACATCCCCACTTTCATGCAACCACCATTGATGCCCAAACCTTTGGAGACCCAAATCCCTCCCTTGTCTTCTACCCACCCATGCTCCCTTTCTTTTCATGCACTCACCATTACTGCCCCAAAATCCCCCTCATCCAGGCAGCCACCAATGTTGCCCAAACGTTTGGAGACAAAAATCCCTCCCTTGTCTTCTTCCCACCCAAACTCCCCCTCTTCCATGCACCCATCATTGATGCCCAAACCTTTAAAAACACAAATCCCTCCCTTGTCTCCTACACACCCAAACTCCCTTTCTTCCATGCACCCAC
The DNA here is from genome assembly GCF_018167655.1 of Microtus oregoni. NCBI lineage: Eukaryota > Metazoa > Chordata > Mammalia > Rodentia > Cricetidae > Microtus > Microtus oregoni. Next base: position 117,205 of record NW_024544188.1, read on the forward strand.
AAGTGATGCCCAAACCTTTGGAGACACAAATCCCTCCCTTGTCTTCTACCAACCCAAGTTCCCTTTCTTTTCATGCACTCACCATTACTGCCCAAATCCTTTGGAGACACAAATCCCTCCCTTGTCTCCTACCCACCAAAACTCCCTCTCTTTCCATGCTCTCACCGTTAAAGCCACAAAATTTTGGAGACCCTAATCCCTCCCTTGTCTTCTTCCCACACAAACTCGCCTCTTTTATGCACCCACAATTAATGCCCAAACCTTTGTAGACCCAAATCCCTCCCTTGTCTTCTACCAACCCAAACTCCCCCTCTTTCCATGAACCCACTATGACTGTCCCAAACCTAGTGAAGAACAAATCTCTCCATTGCCATTCACCCACCCATCTTCCCTCTCTTCTCCTATAACCATCATTTTTCCTTCCCTTTCCTGGTTTCGCCTTTAGTCACTGTAAAAGACACATAGCTTTTCAACTAAATTGAATTTATTTTCAATTTAAGAAATTTATACCAATGCAATTTTCTTTGTCATATTTGGGCATTCCCCGTCTTCATGATAGCCATCTTATTGGCTCTCCCCCTCATCGGCTGCTGCGACCACGCTTGCTTCTCCAGTAGTGTGCACCTCGGCTTCCTTTTCAGGCTCCTCCTCCTTAGGTAAAGGCATTGCAGTAACAGCTTTCACTTTGATTTTCTTCCTTTCGAGGGCAGCTGCCTCTTCGGCCTCCCTCTTTCTCTTGTTCCTCTTCATTGAGGAGTGCTTCCGGTGTTTGCTTTTCTTGTGTGCCTGGAATGGCAAGAGGTGAACACAAGAATTAGTTAATAGAGGGAGAAGTCAGGAGAGGCATGTGAAGGACACTTTGTCGGAAGAGGTGAGAATTGATAAGGGATTTATGCCAGGAAGGAGAGAGGTAGTGACTTTAGGTAAGAGTAAATGAGTAGAGGAGGGAGCTCCAGTAGGGTTCGTCAACTCACCTTTCCGCACGACATGTAAGGTGGATACTGCTTTAGAGCTGCCTTTGTCTTCACCATAAGGACTGGCCCGTTCGCTGCCATCGGAACATCACTACTGGATGTTGGGAGGTCCATGTCGGACAGTGATTCCTTAGGTTCCTTTGCTAGACTCTCCATCACCAAGTCGCGTGAGCCCGTGTTGTTTCTCCCTCGAGGGGCTGTGAACAACTGGCAGAGTAGGGAAGGCCACACCCTCAGACCTGAGTCATCATCAAGGTCTCGACCAATAGTAGGTGAGCTTGTGCTCTGACATCACAAAGCCTGGTTCTGACCCACAAGAATGCCTGGGGAAGGAAGGAACAAATAGTGGACTGTACCACTCCTGACACTTTGATGATAGGGGGAAGATATTGAGAAGGCAAAGAGAGTTTGGGTTTAGATGGAGACTTTGTTGAATAACTCTAAGGCAAATTTTCCACCTCAACCTTTTTTACATATCTACCTTTGTTGTGGTAGAACACATGACAGATCATTTGCTTCTCCAAATTCTTCAACAATGCTATCCCTGTCAATGGTTTAGTCCAAAATGTCCGCCTCAATCTTTGGCTAGTATCTTGAATGTCTTCCCTAAAATCATTCCCAAATAACATTCCTACTCCATGGCTTAGCCTGTTGACCGTACACACACACACACTCACACACATACACACACACACACACACACACACACACACACACACACACACGAATACTTGCATCTCCACATTCCTCTGTACCTAATGAATATATGCAAACCAGTGTCCATATCTTGTCTGGCTGTGTAGCAACAAATCATGGCCTCCAGGCTTCCACCTTATCCCAAGTCAGGTGACCCAGCCTAGCCTCAATATCTCTTTTACTGTGGTGAGCATACAGCCTCCTTTAATATACTCACTCACCTAAGGAGGCTTTCTACAACCAACATAAGCCCAGTCCATAACCAGGGTTCTCCTATCTTCTGGTGTCTAGCCTATTGAGAATAACACACAGTATTAGACACTTGATTTTTAACATTCTGTTATGTATAACCTGGAAACCATAAGAAATTTTCAATCTTGGTCTGCACTCCTTGCCTTATAGTAGTGAATTTTAGGCTTCAACATGTTGCAGCCTATTTAGAACATTTTTCCTATATTATAGAGAACATCTGGGCTACAGCCAGATATAATCCTATTTAGATAAACCAACAGGGGTCTTAGAGTTGCCCATACCTCTTCACACCATACCCAGACTTCCTATGTCCCCCTCCAGGATTTATCCAGGTGAAGATATCCATACTCTGTAATTGGTTTTCCATATTCAGTGGAATTTATCCTAGATTGAATAGTCCCTGTCCCATCAAAGAATGGACCCTTGCACTCTGCAGTAGTGATTTTTGGCATGTTTTAGGGACACAAATCTCAAAACACAGCATGATCCCACCAGCTACTACTATTCTGTAGCCAACACTGAGAGTTCCGCAACACTTATCATACCTGTACTGGCTAATGGAATAACCCCACTCCTTATGAAAAGTTATCGTGTCCTCCTAAAGTTCGAACCTAGTGAATATTTCCTGTTCCAAATACTGTTTTTCCACATCCCTCCAAACATAGCTCATATTGATGTGGGATTCCCTTTTGTATATCTATGTATCATTATGATCCATACCAGTAAGGCTCTCACTGGTAGCTGCTGGTTTTCTCCTTCAGCAGCTACATGGCATCTCCCTGACTCTGCCTACTTTCTCTCTATATCTCTGTTCAGATTTCCTGCCTGGCTATATTCTACTAATCGATTGCCCAAAGCATCTTCTTGAATAACCAATTGTAATAAAATATATTCATAGCATATAGGATTCCTAGTCCCATCAAATCCTCCTGTGCTGTAGACAACATATACATTCCCACTGAGACAACCCCAACCTCATCAAACCACAGGATCTCTGGCTGACTACATAATATCACAGCATGCCAAGACTGTCCAAATCCTTCTACAATGACAAGAGAAGTAAGTGCACCTTTCGAGCAGATAATTCTTTTCCTACTGCAGTAGAGTCCAGACCTGATGAAACATACAGTGAGAACTCTAAAAGAGCTGTTTTCTCACACTTATAGTGACTTTTAGCTGTTTGCTGAGTTCCAAACCCTAGGCTCCATCTTAGTCCTACCGTGCTTTGATAGATAGTTCTAAGCTTCTGCTGGCACTTTCCCTCCAACTGGCCTTGTCCTAGCACATTCTTTTGTGCTGTATCCAGCATCTACATTCCCAACAGTAACCATCCTACCTGAATCCATCTGCAGGATGATTCCGATGCCTAAACCACTTCATTATATAACCAGACATCCCACAACCACCAGGACCCAACTTTAGCCAATTGAGTAACCCACTACACACAAGTGAATATTTGATTTTCCACTTGCTGTCTGACTTACAGCTGCCTCATGTGCCTTGCATTTGCAAATTTTAGGCCTGTGAAGGTTTTCAAAGCCTTCAGCCAAGACTAGGTCCAGCAACTCCTTCTTTGGTATAGTCAACAGTTAGGCTCCCCTGAATTTAACACACCTACACCCATGCATGAAATAGTTGCCCTGCTTTCACAACTCCATTTCCAATCCAGACTTTCCATATCTTCCCCAAAGACCAAGCCCAGAATATTTCCCCTACCAGAGAGCGTTTCCCCATATGCCAACAAACAGATCATAAGTCACTACAAGTGTCCAAGTCTAGTTTTTGCCACTGATATTCTTGCATGTTGTAGTAATGCTCACAGGATTCAACAGAGTTCCAAATGCGAGGGCCGAATCCCAGCATCTACTCCTGTCCTCCAACCAACATACATTGTCCTACAAGGACCTGCGCTGCTTGAATCTACATATAGTACTCATTTTGCTATCTTACCTGAATCCAAATTCTGTATTCCTGAGTCCTCCACCATGGTATGGCCTGGTAAGTACTCACTCCCTCACAACCAGATATTTCATATTCTATCTGTACCTGGATCTAGCCTCTTTCCCAAAGTCATTATACAAATTTAGTTTGATCACCTAAGTAGCAATATCTAGGCTTCTATAATTTCGGAAATCCCATATCTTGGCCTTCCACGTGTGCGATTGCCGACATACATGCAGCAGACAAGTTGCTACCTTCACCCACCCACAGTACCCTCTGTGTTACCTGCAGCACCCTACTCCACCACATTCCTAATGTTCTCCTCCAGGAACTCTCTTCTTATATATGCCACCAACCAATACTTGTTTTCCATATCCATCTGCATCTAGCTTGAGTTTAACAGCCAGCACCCCTGCATAATCTGGCTGTTTGCCTCTTGAGTCAAGGGTCTTCTCGGGAGTATGGTCCCAAATAACTCAGCTCAGACTATTCTCAGGAATCCTCCTTTTCTGTCGTGAACATCTAGGCTTTGCTAGCACTTCCCTGCACTAGTACATCCACAGGACACTTTAGGTACAATATAGAACATTATTCCTTATTCAGATTTTCTATGTCTTCCCAGGTTTTAACTTGTTTAGTTTAGTTACCCACTCAGTACTTTGTACATAGAGGGCTTGATCTACCCAAGTTGCAACAACCAGTGTCCTTGTCTTCTCCAGCTGCCTCCATAGCAATCTCCAGCATTCTTAGACCCATCAACTTTTTCTGTGCTGTTGACAGCATCTAGATTCCCACAAAGACTTTCAGTCTCTCATAGAACCAGAGGAGTTGTGGCTGCCCTACATGACCATTCTATCCCCAGACTATCAGAATACTCCTCCATCGTCTAGATTTCAGAGCACTGCTCTGCATCCTATCATTGTTTTTCTAATCCAGTGGAGTCCAGACTGGATGGAACATCCAGTGTCATCCCTAGATTTCAATAGTAGTGACTTCTAGCTGTTGGTAGGGTTCCAAATCCTTTGTTCCATCTTAGTCCCACCATGGTCTCTTAGGCTGAATGCAACATATAGTGTCCTGCATGAATCTCCTGAAACAACACTTACACACAGGACACTCCAGGCTACCTATACAACACAACTTAATACCCAGATTTCCCAGAATACCCATGTACTCCCCAGAGTCAAGCCTGTAGACTAACACCAAATGTACTCATCATACATGATTTTCTACAAATTGCTGAATTGATCACAGTACTTTAGCCTACATAGACAACCTATAACACATAACAGGTGCCTGTAGGATTCAGTAGGGTGTAAAATCTCACACCCCAGCACAGCCCCTCCATCTATTCATGTGCTATAGTTAAAATTTAGTTTTTCTATAATAGTTGTCCTATCTATGGCCACAGGACTAGATGTTCACTATACCATGGCACTCTATACACAAACTTCCCATCCACTCCCCAGAGTCTAGTTACTGAAACTCCAAACACAACCCAATATTTCTGTTTTCATGTCATGCAAAACATAAATCCCATGCTGCATGCAGTTTGGCACAGATGTCTGGACTCCTAGCCTTGCTGTAATGACCCCTAGAATTCAACAAGGTCCCCATTCCTTGGCCCTAGCCTATGCCAAGCATTTTGTCCTTGGCTGTAGCCTACATCTATGCTCCCATAGGGATGTACCCTAGCCCTGTCTACCCACATCTACTTTCAGAAAGCCTTGTGACACATAAAATACACCAATAAATACACAGACTTCCTGTGGTCTCCTCCTGGGTGAGCCTGGTGTTTACATCCCTATCTGACATTTTATTTTCTGGCGTAACTAGAATGGTTGAACATCCAGTGACCATGACTAGTGTGGCTATGAGTTCCTTGTACTTGATGGCTCTAGGCTTCTGCAGACTCTGGTTCCTCCAACTGACCTTGTCCTAGCCTATTCTTTGTGCTATATCCAAATTCCATACTCTCAACTTGAACCATTCTACCTTCATTCAATCACAAGTGACATTTAAATGATTAAGCCACCTATCTTTGTCCCTAGACATCCCACATGCTCGGCCTCCAGGGTTTAGCCTAGTGAGTAATAACCAACACAAACATGAATACGTGTTTTTCCACATGCAGCCTGACCTACTAGAACCACATTTGCCTTCCATTTGCGAGCTTTAGGCATCTACAGGTTTGAATGTTTGCAGACAAGCTTAGGCCCAGCAACTTCTACTATGCTTTAGTGAACAGCTAGGCTCCCTCTGCACTAAACGTTCTTGCACACATGCCCAGACTGTCCATATCCTCCTACAAAGACTATAGAGGTATGCACCCTTCTGCAGAGATAATTGTTTTCCCAAACTAGTGGAGTCCAGACAATCTAGTGGCATCCCTAGAATAGTGCTTGTTCTCCCTTGCAATGACTTACTTATATCTACCTATCTGTCTATCTATCTATCTATTTTTAATTCGAGAGAAGGCTTCTCTACGTAACTTTGAAGTCTATTTTTGCACTAGCTCTGTAGACCAGGTTGGCTTCACACTTACAGAGATTCTCCTGCCTCTGCCTCCCAAGTGCTATGATTAAAGTCATGCACCACCACCACCCATCCTTGTAGTGACTTCTAACTTTTGTCAATGTCCGAAATCCTTTGCTTCATGTTCTTCTTTGCTATAGGTAAGATCTTGGTTGCTGCATGAAGTTCCTGTTACAACACTTAGCCACAGAACACTCTGTGCTGCCTATACAACCCAACTCTGTACTCAGATTCCCCATGACCTCTCCAGAGTCAGGCCTGTTAATTATCCCTAACATACTCATCATAAATGTTTTTGCACATCCTGCTGAATCTATACCAGTACCCCAGCCTAGACAAACAACTTATACTTCAGAGCAGAGGCCTTCAGGCTTCATCATGGTCCCAAATCTCATACACCCCCAATTTCAGTGCTATAAGGAACAATTAGAGTGCCACTAGTACTTGCCCTATCCACAGGCACAGGACTAGATGTTGACTATACTACCCCTCTCTATACACAAACTTTCTGTGTTCTCTTCCAGGGCCTAGTCTATTGGATATTCCACATACATCCCAATATTTCTGTTTTCATATCCTGTAGCGTGTAAATCATGAGCCTTAGGCAGTGCCACCATAGTAGCCTGAAATCTTTGCCTTGCAGTAATGATCTCTAACTTCAACAAAGTCCTAAATCCTAGTTCCCACTTTAGTCCCAGTATTTCATCTTTGATCTAGCCTACATGGTGTGCTCCTGGGAGGATCATCAGTCGTCGTACCAAACTAAGAATATTGCATACTATATTAATGAACAACCTAGAAAGATATGTCCATGAATGCAATAGTGGTACAAACTTTCTGGGAATAATCAGCTCCTTAAGAGTGAATTTAAGGTCTACTCTATAGAAAGCAACACATGCCTGCTGCTGTAAGCTTTGTCGAGAACATATGGTTATGGAGATCCAAGGCCCCAGTATTGAACCTCATACTATTATTTTGTTAAATGAATGAATTATCAAGCTTCACTCTACATTCATATCTCGATAACTACAGATTAGTGCAGTTCTCAGACCTCCTCAGAGACCTTGGTGCAGTAGATTATGTTTAAAAAAGACATTCACAACTGGTCATCCTGGAAAAATAATGAGAGTATGTGCAATGGGATATTTGTAGCCCTCTCTTCAAGACTCAGGTACCATTGCAGGGAGCATTTAAAAAGATTTTATGAGTCTGAGGCTGCAGATGCCAAGAGTGAAATTTTGATCTCAAGACATGACAGAGTCATTGCTCTCACAAATACAGAGCCATCGTGATTGCATGCAAAGGCCTGTGTAAGATGAGGCCAGGTCACTCATTACGTTGAAGTCAATGATTTGACAGTTCTGATAGATCAAGCTACACAATTGTCTCATTAGTATATCCTCATTTCTGCTAGGCCTGTTATGTAAGCAGCCCATTCTAAAAGCCCTATTAAAACACAAATTTTTTATAAAGGATAACCAAGGGTAAACCTGTCACTTCAAATTACCATTCCTTTCACTGAGATGTGATCAGTAGATTTGAGTTTCCTGGGTGATTATTGCTCCTGGGGAGATTTCCTTACTTACATTGGATGGTGAGGTATAAAACCAACATTCAAAAAAAGTTGCCAAACAGGAAACATAACAGCTATTTGTGGGGATAACTGTCACTCACACACTTCACCTCAGATAGGTTGAGACATTCATACTGTGAAGTTTTGCCCGGATCTTGCAAAATACATGGATGGTGGAGCACAGTCTTCTTCATCGGTATCTATGAGATTAGATAAATGTAGCAATTTGGATTCAATGCTCCATAATTACCTCTATGAGTCTTACAGTGCATGTGTGGTATGACCCTCAAATCTGTGGGAACCAAAGTCCCTTCTTTGTCATATGGTAACCCAAATTTTCTTCTTTTTATATATCAAACCATATTCCTTTTCTGGCCTCTATCCCTATAGTATACAAAATGTCAGATTTTCCATCTTCAACACCAAAGAGTCTTCTGTGTCATATACCCACCTAAATCAATTTTCTAGGCCTCAACTTGAAATTTGAGTTCAAGGTGTGGTTCACACAATACACGCAATCAAATCCATCTTTATCGTAAATTCATGAAAATTGTTTATCTGCCATCAAACTTTGAAAAACCATAATCTCTCCCATATCATATACCAACCCAATCTCTCTCTCTCTCTCTCTCTCTCTCTCTCTCTCTCTCTCTCTCTCCCCACTGTTGCTGCCTTCATCCTTATGAGACCACATCCCTCCTTTGTCATCTGCCTATCCACACTACCTCTCTTGCCATATAGCCAATATTTCTTCCCTAAAACCTTATCAGACACAAATCTCTCCCTTTCATTCAACCAAGTGAACTCCCTCTCTCGCCATGTACCCACTATTTCTGGACCCATCCTTCCAAGACACTCATTCCTCCTTAGCCATACACCAAACCTAATACTCTCTCTTATAATGTTTCCACCATTTCTTCCCCCAAACGTTGTGATGGCCCAATCTGCCCCATGTCATGTACTCACCCAAACTCCCTCGCTAGCCATATATCCACCATGTCTGCCCCGATCCTTCTGTGACCCAAATCCTTCTCTTGCCATATGCCCACTGAAAATTCCTCTATTTGCATGTAACCACACAATTTCCTGTCTTGTGATGTAACCACCATTTCTTCCCCCAAACATGTCAGACCCAAATATATCCATGTTTATAAGCCCACAATTGATGCCCAAACCTTTGGAGACCCAAATCCCTCCCGTGTCTTCTACCCACCCAAACTCCGTCTCTTTCCATGCACTCACCATTACTGCTCCAAACATATGGAAACCCAAATCCCTCCCTTGTCTTCTTCCCACCCAAACTCCCCCTCTTCCATGCACCCAACATTGTTGCCCAAACCTTTGGAGACCCAAATCCCAACCTTGTCTTCTTCCCACCCGAACTCCCCTCTTCCATGCACCCACCATTGTTGCCCAAACCTTCGGAGACCGAAATCCCTCCCTTGTCTTCTACCCACCCATGCGCCCTTACTTTTCATGCACTCACCATTACTGCCCAAAAATCCCCCTCGTCCAGGCACCCACCAATGATGCCCAAACTTTTGGAGACAAAAATCCCTCCCTTGTCTCCTACACACCCAAACTCCCTTTCTTCCATGCACCCACAAGTGATGCCCAAAACTTTGGAGACCCTAATCTCTCCATTGTCGTATGCCCATCCAAAGTATTTCTCTTGCTACATACTCACCATTGCTGCCCCTAAAGTGTATAAGACCCAAATCCCTCCCTTGTCATTTACCCAGCATACTCCCTCTGTTGCTATATATCCACCATTTCTGACCCCATCTTTCTGAGACCCTAATCCCACCCTTCATATAATAACCCAAACTCCTCTCTTAACAGATACTCATGATTTCTGCCACCTGAGTATTTGAGAATCAAATCCTTCCCTTGTCATGTACAAACACAAACTCCCTCTCTTCCATGCACCCACCATTGATGCCCAAACCTTTGGAGACCCAAATCCCTCCCTTGTCTTCTACCCACCCAAACTCCCTCTCTTTCCATGCACTCACCATTACTGCTCCAAACATATGGAAACCCAAATCCCTCCCTTGTCTTCTTCCCACCCGAACTCCCCCTCTTCCATGTACCCACCATTGTTGCCCAAACCTTTGGAGACCCAAATCCCACCCTTGTCTTCTTCCAACCCAAACATCCCCACTTTCATGCACCCACCATTGATGCCCAAACCTTTGGAGACCCAAATCCCTCCCTTGTCTTCTACCCACACATGCTCCCTTACTTTTCATGCACTCACCATTACTGCCCCAAAATCCCCCTCATCCAGGCACCCACCAATGATGCCCAAACGTTTGGAGACAAAAATCCCTCCCTTGTCTTCTTCCCTCCCAAACTCCCCCTCTTCCATGCACCCATCATTGATGCCCAAACCTTTAAAAACACAAATCCCTCCCTTGTCTCCTACACACCCAAACTCCCTTTCTTCCATGCACCCACAAGTGATGCCCAAACCTTTGGAGACACAAATCCCTCCCTTGTCTTCTACCAACCCAAGTTCCCTTTCTTTTCATGCACTCACCATTTCTGCCCAAATCCTTTGGAGACACAAATCCCTTCCTTGTCTTCTATCCACCCTAACTCCCCCTCTTCCATGCACCCACCATTGATGACCAATTCTTTGGAGACCCAAATCCCTCCCTTGTCATCTTCCCACCCAAACTCCCTTTCTTTTCATGCCCTCACCATTACTGCCCCAAAACTTTGGAGACCCAAATCCCTCCCTTGTCTTCTTCCCACCCAAACTCCCCGTCTTCCATGCACCCACCATTGATGCCCAAACCTTTGGAGACACAAATCCCTCCCTTGTCTCCTACCCACCAAAACTCCCTCTCTTTTCATGCTCTCACCGTTAAAGCCACAAAATTTTGGAGACCCTAATCCCTCCCTTGTCTTCTTCCCACACAAACTCGCCTCTTTTATGCACCCACAATTAATGCCCAAACCTTTGTAGACCCAAATCCCTCCCTTGTCTTCTACCAACCCAAACTCCCCCTCTTTCCATGAACCCACTATGACTGTCCCAAACCTAGTGAAGAACAAATCTCTCCATTGCCATTCACCCACCCATCTTCCCTCTCTTCTCCTATAACCATCATTTTTCCTTCCCTTTCCTGGTTTCGCCTTTAGTCACTGTAAAAGACACATAGCTTTTCAACTAAATTGAATTTATTTTCAATTTAAGAAATTTATACCAATGCAATTTTCTTTGTCATATTTGGGCATTCCCCGTCTTCATGATAGCCATCTTATTGGCTCTCCCCCTCATCGGCTGCTGCGACCACGCTTGCTTCTCCAGTAGTGTGCACCTCGGCTTCCTTTTCAGGCTCCTCCTCCTTAGGTAAAGGCATTGCAGTAACAGCTTTCACTTTGATTTTCTTCCGTTCGAGGGCAGCTGCCTCTTCGGCCTCCCTCTTTCTCTTGTTCCTCTTCTTTGAGGAGTGCTTCCGGTGTTTGCTTTTCTTGTGTGCCTGGAATGGCAAGAGGTGAACACAAGAATTAGTTAATAGAGGGAGAAGTCAGGAGAGGCATGTGAAGGACACTTTGTCGGAAGAGGTGAGAATTGATAAGGTATTTATGCCAGGAAGGAGAGAGGTAGTGACTTTAGGTAAGAGTAAATGAGTAGAGGAGGGAGCTCCAGTAGGGTTCGTCAACTCACCTTTCCGCAAGACATGTAAGGTGGATACTGCTTTAGAGCTGCCTTTGTCTTCACCATAAGGACTGGCCCGTTTGCTGCCATCGGAACATCACTACTGGATGTTGGGAGGTCCATGTCGGACAGTGATTCCTTAGGTTCCTTTGCTAGAGTCTCCATCACCAAGTCGCGTGAGCGCGTGTTTTTTCTCCCTCGAGGGGCTGTGAACAACTGGCAGAGTAGGGAAGGCCACACCCTCAGACCTGAGTCATCATCAAGGTCTCGACCAATAGTAGGTGAGCTTGTGCTCTGACATCACAAAGCCTGGTTCTGACCCACAAGAATGCCTGGGGAAGGAAGGAACAAATAGTGGACTGTACCACTCCTGACACTTTGATGATAGGGGGAAGATATTGAGAAGGCAAAGAGAGTTTGGGTTTAGATGGAGACTTTGTTTAATAATTCTAAGGCAAATTTTCCACCTCAACCTTTTTTACATATCTACCTTTGTTGTGGTAGAACACATGACAGATCATTTGCTTCTCCAAATTCTTCAACAATACTATCCCTGTCAATGGTTTAGTCCAAAATGTCCACCTCAATCTTTGGCTAGTATCTTGAATGTCTTCCCTAAAATCATTCCCAAATAACATTCCTACTCCATGACTTAGCCTGTTGACCGTACACACACACACTCACACACACTCATACACACACACACACACACACACACACACGAATACTTGCATCTCCACATTCCTCTGTACCTAATGAATATACGCAAACCAGTGTCCATATCTTGTCTGGCTGTGTAGCAACAAATCATGGCCTCCAGGCTTCCACCTTATCCCAAGTCAGGTGACCCAGCCTAGCCTCAATATCTCTTTTACTGTGGTGAGCATACAGCCTCCTTTAATATACTCACTCACCTAAGGAGGCTTTCTACAACCAACATAAGCCCAGTCCATAACCAGGGTTCTCCTATCTTCTGGTGTCTAGCCTATTGAGAATATCACACAGTATTAGACACTTGATTTTTAACATTCTGTTATGTATAACCTGGAAACCATAAGAAATGTTCAATCTTGGTCTGGACTCCTTGCCTTATAGTAGTGAATTTTAGGCTTCAACATGTTGCAGCCTATTTAGAACATTTTTCCTATATTATAGAGAACATCTGGGCTACAGCCAGATATAATCCTATTTAGATAAACCAACAGGGGTCTTAGAGTTGCCCATACCTCTTCACACCATACCCAGACTTCCTATGTCCCCCTCCAGGATTTATCCAGGTGAAGATATCCATACTCTGTAATTGGTTTTCCATATTCAGTGGAATTTATCCTAGATTGAATAGTCCCTGTCCCAGCAAAGAATGGACCCTTGCACTCTGCAGTAGTGATTTTTGGCATGTTTTAGTGATTTGGGAGTGATTTCTTATTAATAAAGAAACTGTCTAGACCCATTTGATAGGCCAGCCCTTTGGTAGGCGGAGTAAACAGAACAGAATGCTGGGAGAAAGAAGCTGAGTCAGGGAGTCGCCATGGTTCTCCCACTCCAGACAGACGCAGGTTAAGATCATTCCTGGTAAGCCAGCTCGTGGGCTACACAGATTAATAGAAATGGGTTAGATCAATATGTAAAAGCTAGCCAATAAGAAACTGAAACTAATGGGTCAGGCAGTGTTTAAAAGAATACAGTTTCCGTGTAATTATTTCGGGTAAAGCTAGCCGGGTGGCGGGACACAGCCCGCCGCTCCGTACTACAACAGAGTGGCGCCCAACGTGGGGCTAAATCCACTTAAAAACCTAAAAAGGCTTAAAAATAAGGGAGAGAGACTTTAACACAGATTTTTACTGTTTGTTGGTGGCGTGCTGTAGAGAGATTTCCTGATTCGACAACAGCAACAGAAAAAAAAGCTGCGTCATTTTAAAGTGCGGCTTCTTGGGACTGTGCCGCCAATGCAAACTCTGGCTTTAAAACATTTCAATGGATTTTATGGGACTGGATGTTTGTGTTCCCGCTTGGGATCGGAAGGAGAGTGCTCTCAGTGCTCCCTGCCTGCACCTGGGCAGATGACAGAATCAGGCTTAGGCAGGCAAAATAGCATGGTGAAAGAGACGTGTTTTCAGACTGCGCAGTGCTCTGCGTGTCAGATTTGGTTGTAACTTGGATAAAAAGAGTTTCTGTGCTGCATGCTCAGTCTCAAAATTAAACTACTGAGTGCGGCTCCAATGAGGACTTGCTGTGTGCCTGGAACTGTGCACAGCTCAGGGGCACCAAATGGATCTGAGGCAGGAGAGGCTGCTCCTTGCTGAACTGTGCTGGTCTCAGGCAGTAACTACCGTAATTACCATAAAAACAGCGCAGTTAATTACGATTTCAAAATTTGGGTCTAAGGATATGATGCTTTGGAGAGGGTCTTCTTTTGTTTTCACAGAGGACCAGACCCTGTGGATTTCTTCTATCCCAATTTGGTATGATAGACCACGCCCTCCTAAAAGGTTGTTGTGAACATCTTCAGAAAATTGCTTCGCTCAACTGCCAACTGAGATGAAACTAGCACACAGGTTATACCATGAAAGACCTAATTAACGATGCCCCCATTCAGCAGGAAGCAGTTTGGAGAGAAAAAACTGCGCCCATGTTTCCAAAATATTGTTTATAAATGTTCTTTTACATTTAAAGGGGGATATGATATAGGTATGAATAATTTGCAATGGTATGGATTTTACAGTCAATTTTGTTATATGTATATGTATTTCTGATCTTGATTAAGGTATTGTGATTGTGTAGTTCATTTAAAAATGTAATGTATAATTAAGAAATATAGGTTAATGGTTAATCATCAATAATAGTCAAGCTTGTAGTCATGTTACTTAGATTTTCTAGATATATAGAGATATATTTCAGTTAGATAGGCATTCTTCATATCTCTCAAAGGCTACAGAATATGGCATTTAAAATATTTTAATAACTTAGGGTTTTTCATGACAATGAGTCACGTCTGCTCCTGACAGCGCCAATCTACTTAAAGAGGAAGATGGGCATCGAAGAGGATCCTTATGGAGTTGGATAGCCATTTGGACAAAAAACTGCTCTTGCCTGGACTGTTGCATAAAATGGACACAAAGAACCCGCAGAGAGAGGACTGCTGAACTTGCCTAAAGGTGAGATGGTCTTTTGGGGTTCATGACTCATGAAAGAGTCTGCGAAACATTCTGCAGGACACAGCAGATAGTGACTGAACTGTCTTTAAAATTTCCTGCTTCATGGAAATGTCTGCTGGATACTATGGGCCTGAAGGCTGAAGATGGATGCCCCAACCATACAAAAGAACTTTGGGTGACTATCCAGGCAGCAAGATGTCTCTGTAATTTCTAGAGTTTTCTTATTTCTTGTTTACTTAGGTAGTATTATATCCTTCTGGAGTCTTTGATGGAGTTGAAGAATGAATAGATAGTTATTGTTTTCCTTAGTTATGATAAAAGATAAAATAGATATAAATATTGTAACTGTAATTCTTGCTTGATAACTGTTTTGCTATATGTAATTTTACTATGTTAAAGTTAAAGGCTTTCTTTTTTGTTTAAACAGAAAAAGGGGAAATGATGTGGGAGTGATTTCTTATTAATAAAGAAACTGCCTAGACCCATTTGATAGGCCAGCCCTTAGGTAGGCGGAGTAAACAGAACGGAATGCTGGGAGAAAGAAGCTGAGTCAGGGAGTCGCCATGGTTCTCCCACTCCAGACAGACGCAGGTTAAGATCATTCCTGGTAAGCCAGCTCGTGGGCTACACAGATTAATAGAAATGGGTTAGATCAATATGTAAAAGCTAGCCAATAAGAAACTGAAACTAATGGGTCAGGCAGTGTTTAAAAGAATACAGTTTCCGTGTAATTATTTCGGGTAAAGCTAGCCGGGTGGCGGGACCCAGCCCGCCGC
Source organism: Microtus oregoni (assembly GCF_018167655.1). Taxonomy (NCBI): domain Eukaryota; kingdom Metazoa; phylum Chordata; class Mammalia; order Rodentia; family Cricetidae; genus Microtus; species Microtus oregoni. The sequence goes on from NW_024544188.1 coordinate 132,777, forward strand.
TCCGTACTACAACATTTTAGGGACACAAATCTCAAAACACAGCATGATCCCACCAGCTACTACTATTCTGTAGCCAACACTGAGAGTTCCCCAACACTTATCATACCTGTACTGGCTAATGGAATAACCCCACTCCTTATGAAAAGTTATCGTGTCCTCCTAAGGTTCGAACCTAGTGAATATTTCCTGTTCCAAATACTGTTTTTCCACATCCCTCCAAACATAGCTCATATTGATGTGGGATTCCCTTTTGTATATCTATGTATCATTATGATCCATACCAGTAAGGCTCTCACTGGTAGCTGCTGGTTTTCTCCTTCAGCAGCTACATGGCATCTCCCTGACTCTGCCTACTTTCTCTCTATATCTCTGTTCAGATTTCCTGCCTGGCTATATTCTACTAATCGATTGCCCAAAGCATCTTCTTGAATAACCAATGGTAATAAAACATATTCATAGCATATAGGATTCCTAGTCCCATCAAATCCTCCTGTGCTGTAGACAACATATACATTCCCACTGAGACAACCCCAACCTCATCAAACCACAGGATCTCTGGCTGACTACATAATATCACAGCATGCCAAGACTGTCCAAATCCTTCTACAATGGCAAGAGAAGTAAGTGCACCTTTCGAGCAGATAATTCTTTTCCTACTCCAGTAGAGTCCAGACCTGATGAAACATCCAGTGAGAAGTCTAAAAGAGCTGTTTTCTCACACTTATAGTGACTTTTAGCTGTTTGCTGAGTTCCAAACCCTAGGCTCCATCTTAGTCCTACCGTGCTTTGATAGATAGTTCTAAGCTTCTGCTGGCACTTTCCCTCCAACTGGCCTTGTCCTAGCACATTCTTTTGTGCTGTATCCAGCATCTACATTCCCAACAGTAACCATCCTACCTGAATCCATCTGCAGGATGATTCCGATGCCTAAACCACTTCATTATATAACCAGACATCCCACAACCACCAGGACCCAACTTTAGCCAATTGAGTAACCCACTACACACAAGTGAATATTTGATTTTCCACTTGCTGTCTGACTTACAGCTGCCTCATCTGCCTTGCATTTGCAAATTTTAGGCCTGTGAAGGTTTTCAAAGCCTTCAGCCAAGACTAGGTCCAGCAACTCCTTCTTTGGTATAGTCAACAGTTAGGCTCCCCTGAATTTAACACACCTACACCCATGCATGAAATAGTTGCCCTGCTTTCACAACTCCATTTCCAATCCAGACTTTCCATATCTTCCCCAAAGACCAAGCCCAGAATATTTCCCCTACCAGATAGCGTTTCCCCATATGCCAACAAACAGATCATAAGTCACTACAAGTGTCCAAGTCTAGTTTTTGCCACTGATATTCTTGCATGTTGTAGAAATGCTCATAGGATTCAACAGAGTTCCAAACGCGAGGGCCGAATCCCAGCATCTACTCCTGTCCTCCAACCAACATACATTGTCCTACAAGGACCTGCGCTGCTTGAATCTACATATAGTACTCATTTTGCTAACTATCTTACCCGAATCCAAATTCTGTATTCCTGAGTCCTCCACCATGGTATGGCCTGGTAAGTACTCACTCCCTCACAACCAGATATTTCATATTCTATCTCTACCTGGATCTAGCCTCTTTCCCAAAGTCATTATACAAATTTAGTTTGATCACCTAAGTAGCAATATCTAGGCTTCTATAATTTCGGAAATCCCATATCTTGGCCTTCCACGTGTGCGATTGCCGACATACATGCAGCAGACAAGTTGCTACCTTCACCCACCCACAGTACCCTCTGTGTTACCTGCAGCACCCTACTCCACCACATTCCTAATGTTCTCCTCCAGGAACTGGCTTCTTATATATGCCACCAACCAATACTTGTTTTCCATATCCATCTGAATCTAGCTTGAGTTTAACAGCCAGCACCCCTGCATAATCTGGCTGTTTGCCTCTTGAGTCAAGGGTCTTCTCGGGAGTATGGTCCCAAATAACTCAGCTCAGACTATTCTCAGGAATCCTCCTTTTCTGTCGTGAACATCTAGGCTTTGCTAGCACTTTCCCTGCACTAGTACATCCACGGGACACTTTAGGTACAATATAGAACATTATCCTTATTCAGATTTTCTATGTCTTCCCAGGTTTTAACTTGTTTAGTTTAGTTACCCACTCAGTACTTTGTATATAGAGGGCTTGATCTACCCAAGTTGCAACAACCAGTGTCCTTGTCTTCTCCAGCTGCCTCCATAGCAATCTCCGGCATTCTTAGACCCATCAACTTTTTCTGTGCTGTTGACAGCATCTAGATTCCCACAAAGACTTTCAATCTCTCATAGAACCAGAGGAGTTGTGGCTGCCCTACATGACCATTCTATCCCCAGACTATCAGAATACTCCTCCATCGTCTAGATTTCAGAGCACTGCTCTGCATCCTATCATTGTTTTTCTAATCCAGTGGAGTCCAGACTGCATGGAACATCCAGTGTCATCCCTAGATTTCAATAGTAGTGACTTCTAGCTGTTGGTAGGATTCCAAATCCTTTGTTCCATCTTAGTCCCACCATGGTCTCTTAGGCTGAATGCAACATATAGTGTCCTGCATGAATCTCCTGAAACAACACTTACACACAGGACACTCTAGGCTACCTATACAACACAACTTAATACCCAGATTACCCAGAATACCCATGTACTCCCCAGAGTCAAGCCTGTAGACTAACACCAAATGTACTCATCATACATGATTTTCTACAACTTGCTGAATTGATCACAGTACTTTAGCCTACATAGACAACCTATAACACATAACAGGTGCCTCTAGGATTCAGTAGGTTGTAAAATCTCACACCCCAGCACAGCCCCTCCATCTATTCATGTGCTATAGTTAATATTTAGTTTTTCTACAATAGTTGTCCTATCTATGGCCACAGGACTAGATGTTCACTATACCATGGCACTCTATACACAAACTTCCCATCCACTCCCCAGAGTCTAGTTACTGAAACTCCAAACACAACCCAATATTTCTGTTTTCATGTCATGCAAAACATAAATCCCATGCTGCATGCAGTTTGGCACAGATGTCTGGACTCCTAGCCTTGCTGTAATGACCCCTAGAATTCAACAAGGTCCCCATTCCTTGGCCCTAGCCTATGCCAAGCATTTTGTCCTTGGCTGTAGCCTACATCTATGCTCCCATAGGGATGTACCCTAGCCCTGTCTACCCACATCTACTTTCAGAAAGCCTTGTGACACATAAAATACACCAATAAATACACAGACTTCCTGTGGTCTCCTCCTGGGTGAGCCTGGTGTTTACATCCCTATCTGACATTTTATTTTCTGGCGTAACTAGAATGGTCGAACATCCAGTGACCATGACTAGTGTGGCTATGAGTTCCTTGTAAATGATGGCTCTAGGCTTCTGCAGACTCTGGTTCCTCCAACTGACCTTGTCCTAGCCTATTCCTTTGTGCTATATCCAACTTCCATACTCTCAACTTGAACCATTCTACCTTCATTCAATCACAAGTGACATTTAAATGATTAAGCCACCTATCTTTGTCCCTAGACATCCCACATGCTCGGCCTCCAGGGTTTAGCCTAGTGAGTAATAACCAACACAAACATGAATACTTGTTTTTCCACATGCAGCCTGACCTACTAGAAACACATTTGCCTTCCATTTGCGAGCTTTAGGCATCTACAGGATTGAATGTGTGCAGACAAGCTTAGGCCCAGCAACTTCTACTATGCTTTAGTGAACAGCTAGGCTCCCTCTGCACTAAACGTTCTTGCACACATGCCCAGACTGTCCATATCCTCCTACAAAGACAATAGAGGTATGCACCCTTCTGCAGAGATAATTGTTTTCCCAAACTAGTGGAGTCCAGACAATCTAGTGGCATCCCTAGAATAGTGCTTGTTCTCCCTCGCAATGACTTACTTATATCTACCTATCTGTCTATCTATCTATCTATTTTTAATTCGAGAGAAGGCTTCTCTACGTAACTTTGAAGTCTATTTTTGCACTAGCTCTGTAGACCAGGTTGGCTTCACACTCACAGAGATCCTCCTGCCTCTGCCTCCCAAGTGCTATGAATAAAGTCATGCACCACCACCACCCATCCTTGTAGTGACTTCTAACTTTTGTCAATGTCCGAAATCCTTTGCTTCATGTTCTTCTTTGCTATAGGTAAGATCTTGGTTCCTGCATGAAGTTCCTGTTACAACACTTAGCCACAGAACACTGTGTGCTGCCTATACAACCCAACTCTGTACTCAGATTCCCCATGACCTCTCCAGAGTCAGGCCTGTTAATTATCCCTAACATACTCATCATAAATGTTTTTGCACATCCTGCTGAATCTATACCAGTACCCCAGCCTAGACAAACAACTTATACTTCAGAGCAGAGGCCTTCAGGCTTCATCATGGTCCCAAATCTCATACACCCCCAATTTCAGTGCTATAAGGAACAATTAGAGTGCCACTAGTACTTGCCCTATCCACAGGCACAGGACTAGATGTTGACTATACTACCCCTCTCTATACACAAACTTTCTGTGTTCTCTTCCAGGGCCTAGTCTATTGGATATTCCACATACATCCCAATATTTCTGTTTTCATATCCTGTAGCGTGTAAATCATGAGCCTTAGGCAGTGCCACCATAGTAGCCTGAAATCTTTGCCTTGCAGTAATGATCTCTAACTTCAACAAAGTCCTAAATCCTAGTTCCCAGTTTAGTCCCAGTATTTCATCCTTTGCTCTAGCCTACATGGTGTGCTCCTGGGAGGATCATCAGTCGTCGTACCAAACTAAGAATATTGCATACTATATTAATGAACAACCTAGAAAGATATGTCCATGAATGCAATAGTGGTACAAACTTTCTGGGAATAATCAGCTCCTTAAGAGTGAATTTAAGGTCTACTCTATAGAAAGCAACACATGCCTGCTGCTGTAAGCTTTGTCGAGAACATATGGTTATGGAGATCCAAGGCCCCAGTAATGAACCTCATACTATTATTTTGTTAAATGAATGAAGTATCAAGCTTCACTCTACATTCATATCTCGATAACTACAGATTAGTGCAGTTCTCAGACCTCCTCAGAGACCTTGGTGCAGTAGATTATGTTTAAAAAAGACATTCACAACTGGTCATCCTGGAAAAAAAATGAGAGTATGTGCAATGGGATATTTGTAGCCCTCTCTTCAAGACTCAGGTACCATTGCAGGGAGCATTTAAAAAGATTTTATGAGTCTGAGGCTGCAGATGCCAAGAGTGAAATTGTGATCTCAAGACATGACAGAGTCATTGCTCTCACAAATACAGAGCCATCGTGATTGCATGCAAAGGCCTGTGTAAGATGAGGCCAGGTCATATTCCAGTATGCTTGGTGACTAAGCACTCAAATATATGCCAGTATGGTTTCCATCCACATTAACTCTCACACTTCTCTAGAAGCCACCAACTGTCAGGAGTTTGCCAGTTAGACTCTGGAGCCCTCCTACAGTGCATCTTTGACTATGGGGGATGGCTCAGAAGTCTGTACCTCTAACTGACAACCTACTGACAGTTGGTGGCTTCTAGAGAAATGTGACAGTTAATGAAAGGGAATGAAAAACAGGCTCTCATGTACTTGAATACTTACTTAGTTACCAAGAAGTGCAACTGTTTGGGAAATTAGGAGGTGTGACCATGATGGAATGCATATAGCCTTTGTGGATAATATATGTCACTGAGGGTGGGTTTTGAGGTTTACATTCCCACATCAGGCCTCATCTCTCTCTCTCTCTACCTACTACTGATGAATCAGTTGGTATGGACTCAACAACAGGCCCAGTGCCGTGTTTGCCTGAATCCTGACATGATGATCATGAATTAATTTCCTAAAATTATAGGCAAGCATCCAATTAACTAGTGATAAAGAGATCCAGAGACCCTTTCAAGTCTCTTGCATCTTGAAGTCCTGAACTGAGATTAGAGTTTAGCTAGAGGGACAGGGTATTGACATATAAGCAGTTGTGGTCAGGAGGTGGCATCTACCCTCCCTTAGCTCACCCATCATTGTCTAATTGTTAGTCTTATCTGGCAAGGTGGTTTGATAGTAGGAATTGTGTGAAATCTCTTTAAGAAGACAAGGTTTTCCTTTGGGTAGAGAACATTGCTTTACCTGGCATGAGATTTCTGTAGAAATACTCATTACGTTGACGTCAATGATTTGACTGTTCTGATAGATCAAGCTACACAATTGTCTCATTAGTATATCCTCATTTCTGCTAGGCCTGTTATGTAAGCAGCCCATTCTTAAAGCCCTATTAAAACACAAATTTTTTATAAAGGATAACCAAGGGTAAACCTGTCATTTCAAATTACCATTCCTTTCACTGAGATGTGATCAGTAGATTTGAGTTTGCTGAGTGATTATTGCTCCTGGGGAGATTTCCTTACTTACATTGGATGGTGAGGTATAAAACCAACATTCAAAAACAGTTGCCAAACAGGAAACATAACAGCTATTTGTGGGGATAACTGTCACTCACACACTTCACCTCAGATAGGTTGAGACATTCATACTGTGAAGTTTTGCCCGGATCTTGCAAAATACATGGATGGTGGAGCACAGTCTACTTCATCCGTATCTATGAGATTAGATAAATGTAGCAATTTGGATTCAATGCTCCATAATTACCTCTATGAGTCTTACAGTGCATGTGTGGTATGACCCTCAAATCTGTGGGAACCAAAGTCCCTTCTTTGTCATATGCTAACCCAAATTTTCTTCTTTTTATATATCAAACCATATTCCTTTTCTGGCCTCTATCCCTATAGTATACAAAATGTCAGATTTTCCATCTTCAACACCAAAGAGTCTTCTGTGTCATATACCCACCTAAATCAATTTTCTAGGCCTCAACTTGAAATTTGAGTTCAAGGTGTGGTTCATACAATACACGCAATCAAATCCATCTTTATCATAAATTCATGAAAATTGTTTATCTGCCATCAAACTTTGAAACACCATAATCTCTCCCATATCATATACCAACCCAATCTCTCTCTCTCTCTCTCTCTCTCTCTCTCTCTCTCTCTATCTCTCTCTCTCCCCACTGTTGCTGCCCTCATCCTAATGAGACCACATCCCTCCTTTGTCATCTGCCTATCCACACTATCTCTCTTGCCATATAGCCAATATTTCTTCCCTAAAACCTTATCAGACACAAATCTCTCCCTTTCATTCAACCAAGTGAACTCCCTCTCTCGCCATGTACCCACTATTTCTGGACCCATCCTTCCAAGACACTCATTCCTCCTTAGCCATACACCAAACCTAATACTCTCTCATAATTTTTCCACCATTTCTTCCCCCAAACGTTGTGATGGCCCAATCTGCCCCATGTCATGTACTCACCCAAACTCCCTCGCTAGCCATATATCCACCATGTCTGCCCCCATCCTGCTGTGACCCAAATCCTTCTCTTGTCATATGCCCACTGAAAATTCTTCTATTTTCATGTAACCACACAATTTCCTGTCTTGTGATGTAACCACCATTTCTTCCCCCAAACATGTCAGACCCAAATATATACATGTTTATAAGCCCAACAAAACCCCCTCTCTTGACATATACCCACCCACACTCTGTTTCATGAAATATACCAATTATTTCTGCCCCAAACCTTAAGAGACCCAAACACCCCCTGGTCATACAGCTACCCAAACTCCTCTCTGGGCATATAACCATCATTTTGCCACCAGCATTGTGAGACCCTAATCTCTCCATTGTCGTATGCCCATCCAAAGTATTTTTCTTGCTACATACTCACCATTGCTGCCCCTAAAGTGTATAAGACCCAAATCCCTCCCTTGTCATTTACCCAGCATACTCCCTCTGTTGCTATATATCCACCATTTCTGACCCTATCTTTCTGAGACCCTAATCCCACCCTTCATATAATAACCCAAACTCCTCTCTTAACAGATACTCATGATTTCTGCCACCTGAGTATTTGAGAATCAAATCCTTCCCTTGTCATGTACCCACCCAAATGTCTCTTATCATTTACCCATCATTACACTCTCCAAAGTATATGAGATCCAACTCCCTTCCCTGGCATTACCCACCCATATTCCCACGCTTTCCAAGCTCTCACCATTACTGCCCCAAAATTTTGGAGACACAAACCCCTCACTTGTCTTCTACAAACACAAATTCCCCCTCTTCAAGGCACCCACCATTGATGCCCAAACTTTTGGAGACACAAATCCCTCCCTTTTATCCTACCCACCAAAACTCCCTCTCTTCCATGCAACCACAATTGATGCCCAAACCTTTGGAGACCGAAATCCCTCCCTTGTCTTCTACCCACCCAAACTCCCTCTCTTTCCATGCACTCACCATTACTGCTCCAAACATATGGAAACCCAAATCCCTCCCTTGTCTTCTTCCCACCCGAACTCCCCCTCTTCCATGTACCCACCATTGTTGCCCAAACCTTTGGAGACCCAAATCCCACCCTTGTCTTCTTCCAACCCAAACATCCCCACTTTCATGCACCCACCATTGATGCCCAAACCTTTGGAGACCCAAATCCCTCCCTTGTCTTCTACCCACCCATGCTCCCTTTCTTTTCATGCACTCACCATTACTGCCCCAAAATCCCCCTCATCCAGGCACCCACCAATGGTGCCCAACCGTTTGGAGACAAAAATCCCTCCCTTGTCTTCTTCCCACCCAAACTCCCCCTCTTCCATGCACCCATCATTGATGCCCAAACCTTTAAAAACACAAATCCCTCCCTTGTCTCCTACACACCCAAACTCCCTTTCTTCCATGCACCCACAAGTGATGCCCAAACCTTTGGAGACACAAATCCCTCCCTTGTCTTCTACCAACCCAAGTTCCCTTTCTTTTCATGCACTCACCATTACTGCCCAAATCCTTTGGAGACACAAATCCCTTCCTTGTCTTCTATCCACCCTAACTCCCCCTCTTCCATGCACCCACCATTGATGACCAATTCTTTGGAGACCCAAATCCCTCCCTTGTCATTTTCCCACCCAAACTCCCTTTCTTTTCATGCCCTCACCATTACTGCCCCAAAACTTTGGAGACCCAAATCCCTCCCTTGTCTTCTTCCCACCCAAACTCCCCGTCTTCCATGCACCCACCATTGATGCCCAAACCTTTGGAGACACAAATCCCTCCCTTGTCTCCTACCCACCAAAACTCCCTCTCTTTCCATGCTCTCACCGTTAAAGCCACAAAATTTTGGAGACCCTAATCCCTCCCTTGTCTTCTTCCCACACAAACTCGCCTCTTTTATGCACCCACAATTAATGCCCAAACCTTTGTAGACCCAAATCCCTCCCTTGTCTTCTACCAACCCAAACTCCCCCTCTTTCCATGAACCCACTATGACTGTCCCAAACCTAGTGAAGAACAAATCTCTCCATTGCCATTCACCCACCCATCTTCCCTCTCTTCTCCTATAACCATCATTTTTCCTTCCCTTTCCTGGTTTCGCCTTTAGTCACTGTAAAAGACATATAGCTTTTCAACTAAATTGAATTTATTTTCAATTTAAGAAATTTATACCAATGCAATTTTCTTTGTCATATTTGGGCATTCCCCGTCTTCATGATAGCCATCTTATTGGCTCTCCCCCTCATGGGCTGCTGCGACCACGCTTGCTTCTCCAGTAGTGTGCACCTCGGCTTCCTTTTCAGGCTCCTCCTCCTTAGGTTCAGGCATTGCAGTAACAGCTTTCACTTTGATTATCTTCCGTTCAAGGGCAGCTGCCTCTTCGGCCTCCCTCTTTCTCTTGTTCCTCTTCTTTGAGGAGTGCTTCCGGTGTTTGCTTTTCTTGTGTGCCTGGAATGGCAAGAGGTGAACACAAGAATTAGTTAATAGAGGGAGAAGTCAGGAGAGGCAAGTGAAGGACACTTTGTCGGAAGAGGTGAGAATTGATAAGGGATTTATGCCAGGAAGGAGAGAGGTAGTGACTTTAGGTAAGAGTAAATGAGTAGAGGAGGGAGCTCCAATAGGGTTCGTCAACGCACCTTTCTGCATGACATGTAAGGTGGATACTGCTTTAGAGCTGCCTTTGTCTTCACCATAAGGACTGGCCCGTTTGCTGCCATCAGAACATCACTACTGGATGTTGGGAGGTCCATGTCGGGCAGTGATTCCTTAGGTTCCTTTGCTGGACTCTCCATCACCAAGTCGCGTGAGCGCGTGTTGTTTCTCCCTCGAGGGGCTGTGAACAACTGGCAGAGTAGGGAAGGCCACACCCTCAGACCTGAGTCATCATCAAGGTCTCGACCAATAGTAGGTGAGCTTGTGCTCTGACATCACAAAGCCTGGTTCTGACCAACAAGAATGCCTGGGGAAGGAAGGAACAAATAGTGGACTGTACCACTCCTGACACTTTGATGATAGGGGGAAGATATTGAGAAGGCAAAGAGAGTTTGGGTTTAGATGGAGACTTTGTTTAATAACTCTAAGGCAAATTTTCCACCTCAACCTTTTTTACATATCTACCTTTGTTGTGGTAGAACACATGACAGATCATTTGCTTCTCCAAATTCTTCAACAATACTATCCCTGTCAATGGTTTAGTCCAAAATGTCCGCCTCAATCTTTGGCTAGTATCTTGAATGTCTTCCCTAAAATCATTCCCAAATAACATTCCTACTCCATGGCTTAGCCTGTTGACCGTACACACACACACACTCACACACACATACACACACACACACACACACACACACACACACACACACACACACACGAATACTTGCATCTCCACATTCCTCTGTACCTAATGAATATATGCAAACCATTTTCCATATCTTGTCTGGCTGTGTAGCAACAAATCATGGCCTCCAGGCTTCCACCTTATCCCAAGTCAGGTGACCCAGCCTAGCCTCAATATCTCTTTTACTGTGGTGAGCATACAGCCTCCTTTAATATACTCACTCACCTAAGGAGGCTTTCTACAACCAACATAAGCCCAGTCCATAACCAGGGTTCTCCTATCTTCTGGTGTCTAGCCTATTGAGAATATCACACAGTGTTAGACACTTGATTTTTAACATTCTGTTATGTATAACCTGGAAACCATAAGAAATGTTCAATCTTGGTCTGGACTCCTTGCCTTATAGTAGTGAATTTTAGGCTTCAACATGTTGCAGCCTATTTAGAACATTTTTCCTATATTATAGAGAACATCTGGGCTACAGCCAGATATAATCCTATTTAGATAAACCAACAGGGGTCTTAGAGTTGCCCATACCTCTTCACACCATACCCAGACTTCCTATGTCCCCCTCCAGGATTTATCCAGGTGAAGATATCCATACTCTGTAATTGGTTTTCCATATTCAGTGGAATTTATCCTAGATTGAATAGTCCCTGTCCCATCAAAGAATGGACCCTTGCACTCTGCAGTAGTGATTTGTGGCATGTTTTAGGGACACAAATCTCAAAACACAGCATGATCCCACCAGCTACTACTATTCTGTAGCCAACACTGAGAGTTCCCCAACACTTATCATACCTGTACTGGCTAATGGAATAACCCCACTCCTTATGAAAAGTTATCGTGTCCTCCTAAAGTTCGAACCTAGTGAATATTTCCTGTTCCAAATACTGTTTTTCCACATCCCTCCAAACATAGCTCATATTGATGTGGGATTCCCTTTTGTATATCTATGTATCATTATGATCCATACCAGTAAGGCTCTCACTGGTAGCTGCTGGTTTTCTCCTTCAGCAGCTACATGGCATCTCCCTGACTCTGCCTACTTTCTCTCTATATCTCTGTTCAGATTTCCTGCCTGGCTATATTCTACTAATCGATTACCCAAAGCATCTTCTTGAATAACCAATGGTAATAAAACATATTCATAGCATATAGGATTCCTAGTCCCATCAAATCCTCCTGTGCTGTAGACAACATATACATTCCCACTGAGACAACCCCAACCTCATCAAACCACAGGATCTCTGGCTGACTACATAATATCACAGCATGCCAAGACTGTCCAAATCCTTCTACAATGCCAAGAGAAGTAAGTGCACCTTTCGAGCAGATAATTCTTTTCCTACTCCAGTAGAGTCCAGACCTGATGAAACATCCAGTGAGAACTCTAAAAGAGCTGTTTTCTCACACTTATAGTGACTTTTAGCTGTTTGCTGAGTTCCAAACCCTAGGCTCCATCTTAGTCCTACCGTGCTTTGATAGATAGTTCTAAGCTTCTGCTGGCACTTTGCCTCCAACTGGCCTTGTCCTAGCACATTCTTTTGTGCTGTATCCAGCATCTACATTCCCAACAGTAACCATCCTACCTGAATCCATCGGCAGGATGATTCCGATGCCTAAACCACTTCATTATATAACCAGACATCCCACAACCACCAGGACCCAACTTTAGCCCATTGAGTAACCCACTACACACAAATGAATATTTGATTTTCCACTTGCTGTCTGACTTACAGCTGCCTCATGTGCCTTGCATTTGCAAATTTTAGGCCTGTGAAGGTTTTCAAAGCCTTCAGCCAAGACTAGGTCCAGCAACTCCTTCTTTGGTATAGTCCACAGTTAGGCTCCCCTGAATTTAACACACCTACACCCATGCATGAAATAGTTGCCCTGCTTTCACAACTCCATTTCCAATCCAGACTTTCCATATCTTCCCCAAAGACCAAGCCCAGAATATTTCCCTTACCAGATAGCGTTTCCCCATATGCCAACGAACAGATCATAAGTCACTACAAGTGTCCAAGTCTAGTTTTTGCTACTGATATTCTTGCATGTTGTAGTAATGCTCACAGGATTCAACAGAGTTCCAAATGCGAGGGCCGAATCCCAGCATCTACTCCTGTCCTCCAACCAACATACATTGTCCTACAAGGACCTGCGCTGCTTGAATCTACATATAGTACTCATTTTGCTAACTATCTTACCCGAATCCAAATTCTGTATTCCTGAGTCCTCCACCATGGTATGGCCTGGTAAGTACTCACTCCCTCACAACCAGATATTTCATATTCTATCTCTACCTGGATCTAGCCTCCTTCACAAAGTCATTGTACAAATTTAGTTTGATCACCTAAGTAGCAATATCTAGGCTTCTATAATTTCGGAAATCCCATATCTTGGCCTTCCACGTGTGCGATTGCCGACATACATGCAGCAGACAAGTTGCTACCTTCACCCACCCACAGTACCCTCTGTGTTACCTGCAGCACCCTACTCCACCACATTCCTAATGTTCTCCTCCAGGAACTGGCTTCTTATATATGCCACCAACCAATACTTGTTTTCCATATCCATCTGTATCTAGCTTGAGTTTAACAGCCAGCACCCCTGCATAATCTGGCTGTTTGCCTCTTGAGTCAAGGGTCTTCTCGGGAGTATGGTCCCAAATAACTCAGCTCAGACTATTCTCAGGAATCCTCCTTTTCTGTCGTGAACATCTAGGCTTTGCTAGCACTTACCCTGCACTAGTACATCCATGGGACACTTTAGGTACAATATAGAACATTATTCCTTATTCAGATTTTCTATGTCTTCCCAGGTTTTAACTTGTTTAGTTTAGTTACCCACTCAGTACTTTGTACATAGAGGGCTTGATCTACCCAAGTTGCAACAACCAGTGTCCTTGTCTTCTCCAGCTGCCTCCATAGCAATCTCCGGCATTCTTAGACCCATCACCTTTTTCTGTGCGGTTGACACCATCTAGATTCCCACAAAGACTATCAGTCTCTCATAGAACCAGAGGAGTTGTGGCTGCCCTACATGACCATTCTATCCCCAGACTATCAGAATACTCCTCCATCGTCTAGATTTCAGAGCACTGCTCTGCATCCTATCATTGTTTTTCTAATCCAGTGGAGTCCAGACTGGATGGAACATCCAGTGTCATCCCTAGATTTCAATAGTAGTGACTTCTAGCTGTTGGTAGGGTTCCAAATCCTTTGTTCCATCTTAGTCCCACCATGGTCTCTTAGGCTGAATGCAACATATAGTGTCCTGCATGAATCTCCTGTAACAACACTTACACACAGGACACTCTAGGCTACCTATACAACACAACTTAATACCCAGATTACCCAGAATACCCATGTACTCCCCAGAGTCAAGCCTGTAGAGTAACACCAAATGTACTCATCATACATGATTTTCTACAACTTGCTGAATTGATCACAGTACTTTAGCCTACATAGACAACCTATAACACATAACAGGTGCCTCTAGGATTCCGTAGGGTGTAAAATCTCACACCCCAGCACAGCACCTCCATCTATTCATGTGCTATATTTAACATTTAGTTTTTCTACAATAGTTGTCCTATCTATGGCCACAGGACTAGATGTTCACTATACCATGGCACTCTATACACAAACTTCCCATCCACTCCCCAGAGTCTAGTTACTGAAACTCCAAACACAACCCAATATTTCTGTTTTCATGTCATGCAAAACATAAATCCCATGCTGCATGCAGTTTGGCACAGATGTCTGGACTCCTAGCCTTGCTTTAATGACCCCTAGAATTCAACAAGGTCCCCATTCCTTGGCCATAGCCTATGCCAAGCATTTTGTCCTTGGCTGTAGCCTACATCTATGCTCCCATAGGGATGTACCCTAGCCCTGTCTACCCACATCTACTTTCAGAAAGCCTTGTGACACATAAAATACACCAATAAATACACAGACTTCCTGTGGTCTCCTCCTGGGTGAGCCTGGTGTTTACATCCCTATCTGACATTTTATTTTCTGGCGTAACTAGAATGGTCGAACATCCAGTGACCATGACTAGTGTGGCTATGAGTTCCTTGTACTTGATGGCTCTAGGCTTCTGCAGACTCTGGTTCCTCCAACTGACCTTGTCCTAGCCTATTCCTTTGTGCTATATCCAACTTCCATACTCTCAACTTGAACCATTCTACCTTCATTCAATCACAAGTGACATTTAAATGATTAAGCCACCTATCTTTGTCCCTAGACATCCCACATGCTCGGCCTCCAGGGTTTAGCCTAGTGAGTAATAACCAACACAAACATGAATACTTGTTTTTCCACATGCAGCCTGACCTACTAGAACCACATTTGCCTTCCATTTGCGAGCTTTAGGCATCTACAGGTTTGAATGTTTGCAGACAAGCTTAGGCCCAGCAACTTCTACTATGCTTTAGTGAACAGCTAGGCTCCCTCTGCACTAAACGTTCTTGCACACATGCCCAGACTGTCCATATCCTCCTACAAAGACTATAGAGGTATGCACCCTTCTGCAGAGATAATTGTTTTCCCAAACTAGTATAGTCCAGACAATCTAGTGGCATCCCTAGAATAGTGCTTGTTCTCCCTCACAATGACTTACTTATATCTACCTATCTGTCTATCTATCTATCTATTTTTAATTCAAGAGAAGGCTTCTCTACGTAACTTTGAAGTCTATTTTTGCACTAGCTCTGTAGACCAGGTTGGCTTCACACTCACAGAGATCCTCCTGCCTCTGCCTCCCAAGTGCTATGATTAAAGACATGCACCACCACCACCCATCCTTGTAGTGACTTCTAACTTTTGTCAATGTACAAAATCCTTTGCTTCATGTTCTTCTTTGCTATAGGTAAGATCTTGGTTCCTGCATGAAGTTCCTGTTACAACACTTAGCCACAGAACACTGTGTGCTGCCTATACAACCCAACTCTGTACTCAGATTCCCCATGACCTCTCCAGAGTCAGGCCTGTTAATTATCCCTAACATACTCATCATAAATGTTTTTGCACATCCTGCTGAATCTATACCAGTACCCCAGCCTAGACAAACAACTTATACTTCAGAGCAGAGGCCTTCAGGCTTCATCATGGTCCCAAATCTCATACACCCCCAATTTCAGTGCTATAAGGAACAATTAGAGTGCCACTAGTACTTGCCCTATCCACAGGCACAGGACTAGATGTTGACTATACTACCCCTCTCTATACACAAACTTTCTGTGTTCTCTTCCAGGGCCTAGTCTATTGGATATTCCACATACATCCCAATATTTCTGTTTTCATATCCTGTAGCGTGTAAATCATGAGCCTTAGGCAGTGCCACCATAGTAGCCTGAAATCTTTGCCTTGCAGTAATGATCTCTAACTTCAACAAAGTCCTAAATCCTAGTTCCCAGTTTAGTCCCAGTATTTCATCCTTTGCTCTAGCCTACATGGTGTGCTCCTGGGAGGATCATCAGTCATCGTACCAAACTAAGAATATTGCATACTATATTAATGAACAACCTAGAAAGATATGTCCATGAATGCAATAGTGGTACAAACTTTCTGGGAATAATCAGCTCCTTAAGAGTGAATTTAAGGTCTACTCTACAGAAAGCAACACATGCCTGCTGCTGTAAGGTTTGTCGAGAACATATGGTTATGGAGATCCAAGGCCCCAGTAATGAACCTCATACTATTATTTTGTTAAATGAATGAAGTATCAAGCTTCACTCTACATTCATACCTCGATAACTACAGATTAGTGCAGTTCTCAGACCTCCTCAGAGACCTTGGTGCAGTAGATTATGTTTAAAAAAGACATTCAAAACTGGTCATCCTGGAAAAAAAATGAGAGTATGTGCAATGGGATATTTGTAGCCCTCTCTTCAAGACTCAGGTACCATTGCAGGGAGCATTTAAAAAGATTTTATGAGTCTGAGGCTGCAGATGCCAAGAGTGAAATTGTGATCTCAAGACATGATAGAGTCATTGCTCTCACAAATACAGAGCCGTCGTGATTGCATGCAAAGGCCTGTGTAAGATGAGGCCAGGTCATATTCCAGTATGCTTGGTGACTAAGCACTCAAATATATGCCAGTATGGTTTCCATCCACATTAACTCTCACACTTCTCTAGAAGCCACCAACTGTCAGGAGTTTGCCAGTTAGACTCTCGAGCCCTCCTACAGTGCATCTTTGACAATGGGGGATGGCTCAGAAGTCTGTACCTCTAACTGACAAACTACTGACAGTTGCTGGCTTCTAGAGAAATGTGACAGTTAATGAAAGAGAATGAAAAACAGGCTCTCATGTACTTGAATACTTACTTAGTTACCAAGAAGTGCAACTGTTTGGGAAATTAGGAGGTGTGACCATGCTGGAATGCATATAGCCTTTGTGGATAATATATGTAACTGAGGGTGGGTTTTGAGGTTTACATTCCCACATCAGGCCTCATCTCTCTCTCTCTCTACCTACTACTGATGAATCAGTTGGTATGGACTCAACAACAGGCCCAGTGCCATGTTTGCCTGAATCCTGACATGATGATCATGAATTAATTTCCTAAAATTATATGCAAGCATCCAATTAACTAGTGATAAAGAGATCCAGAGACCCTTTCAAGTCTCTTGCATCTTGAAGTCCTGAACTGAGATTAGAGTTTAGCTAGAGGGACAGGGTATTGACATATAAGCAGTTGTGGTCAGAGGGGGCATCTACCCTCCCTTAGCTCACCCATCATTGTCTAATTGTTAGTCTTATCTGGCAAGGTGGTTTGATAGTAGGAATTGTGTGAAATCTCTTTAAGGAGACAAGGTTTTCCTTTGGGTAGAGAACATTGCTTTACATGGCATGAGATTTCTGTAGAAATACTCATTACGTTGAAGTCAATGATTTGAATGTTCTGATCGATCAAGCTACACAATTGTCTCATTAGTATATCCTCATTTCTGCTAGGCCTGTTATGTAAGCAGCCCATTCTAAAAGCCCTATTAAAACACAAATTTTTTATAAAGGATAACCAAGGGTAAACCTGTCACTTCAAATTACCATTCCTTTCACTGAGATGTGATCAGTAGATTTCAGTTTGCTGGGTGATTATTGCTCCTGGGGAGATTTCCTTACTTACATTGGATGGTGAGGTATAAAACCAACATTCAAAAAAAGTTGCCAAACAGGAAACATAACAGCTAATTGTGGGGATAACTGTCACTCACACACTTCACCTCAGATAGGTTGAGACATTCATACTGTGAAGTTTTGCCCGGATCTTGCAAAATACATGGATGGTGGAGCACAGTCTTCTTCATCCGTATCTATAAGATTAGATAAATGTAGCAATTTGGATTCATTGCTCCATAATTACCTCTATGAGTCTTACAGTGCATGTGTGGTATGACCCTCAAATCTGTGGGAACCAAAGTCCCTTCTTTGTCATATGCTAACCCAAATTTTCTTCTTTTTATATATCAAACCATATTCCTTTTCTGGCCTCTATCCCTATAGTATACAAAATGTCAGATTTTCCATCTTCAACACCAAAGAGTCTTCTGTGTCATATACCCACCTAAATCAATTTTCTAGGCCTCAACTTGAAATTTGAGTTCAAGGTGTGG
The DNA here is from genome assembly GCF_018167655.1 of Microtus oregoni. Lineage (NCBI taxonomy): Eukaryota > Metazoa > Chordata > Mammalia > Rodentia > Cricetidae > Microtus > Microtus oregoni. The sequence continues at coordinate 151,159 of NW_024544188.1, forward strand.
TTCACACAATACACGCAATCAAATCCATCTTTATCATAAATTCATGAAAATTGTTTATCTGCCATCAAACTTTGAAAAACCATAATCTCTCCCATATCATATACCAAACAAATCTCTCTCTCTCTCTCTCTCTCTCTCTCTCTCCCCACTGTTGCTGCCTTCATCCTTATGAGACCACATCCCTCCTTTGTCATCTGCCTATCCACACTACCTCTCTTGCCATATAGCCAATATTTCTTCCCTAAAACCTTATCAGACACAAATCTCTCCCTTTCATTCAACCAAGTGAACTCCCTCTCTCGCCATGTACCCACTATTTCTGGACCCATCCTTCCAAGACACTCATTCCTCCTTAGCCATACACCAAACCTAATACTCTCTCTTATAATGTTTCCACCATTTCTTCCCCCAAACGTTGTGATGGCCCAATCTGCCCCATGTCATGTACTCACCCAAACTCCCTCGCTAGCCATATATCCACCATGTCTGCCCCCATCCTGCTGTGACCCAAATCCTTCTCTTGCCATAGGCCCACTGAAAATTCTTCTATTTTCATGTAACCACACAATTTCCTGTCTTGTGATGTAACCACCATTTCTTCCCCCAAACATGTCAGACCCAAATATATCCATGTTTATAAGCCCAACAAAACCCCCTCTCTTGACATATACCCACCCAAACTCTGTTTCATGAAATATACCAATAATTTCTGCCCCAAAACTTAAGAGACCCAAACACCCCCTGGTCATACAGCTACCCAAACTCCTCTCTGGGCATATACCCATCATTTTGCCACCAGCTTTGTGAGACCCTAATCTCTCCATTATCGTATGCCCAACCAAAGTATTTCTCCTGCTACATACTCACCATTGCTGCCCCTAAAGTGTATAAGACCCAAATCCCTCCCTTGTCATTTACCCAGCATACTCCCTCTGTTGCTATATATGCACCATTTCTGACCCCATCTTTCTGAGACCCTAATCCCACCCTTCATATAATAACCCAAACTCCTCTCTTAACAGATACTCATGATTTCTGCCACCTGAGTATTTGAGAATCAAATCCTTCCCTTGTCATGTACCCACCCAAATGTCTCTTATCATTTACCCATCATTACACTCTCCAAAGTATATGAGATCCAACTCCCTTCCCTGGCATTACCCACCCATATTCCCACTCTTTCCAAGCTCTCACCATTACTGCCCCAAAATTTTGGAGACACAAATCCCTCCCTTGTCTTCTACCCACACAAAATCCCCCTCTTCAAGGCACCCACCATTGATGCCCAAACTTTTGGAGACACAAATCCCTCCCTTTATTCCTACCCACCCAAACTCCCTCTCTTACATGCACCCACAATTGAGGACCAAACATTTGGAGACCCAAATCCCTCCTGTGTCTTCTACCCACCCAAACTCCCTCTCTTTCCATGCACTCACCATTACTGCTCCAAACATATGGAAACCCAAATCCCTCCCTTGTCTTCTTCCCACCCAAACTCCCCCTCTTCCATGCACCCACCATTGTTTTCCAAACCTTTGGAGACCCAAATCCCATCCTTGTCTTCTTCCCACCCGAACCCCCCCTCTTCCATGCACCCACCATTGTTGCCCAAACCTTTGGAGACCCATATCCCACCCTTGTCTTCTTCCAACCCAAACATCCCCACTTTCATGCACCCACCATTGATGCCCAAACCTTTGGAGACCCAAATCCCTCCCTTGTCTTCTACCCACCCATGCTCCCTTTCTTTTCATGCACTCACCATTACTGCCCCAAAATCCCCCTCATCCTGGCACCCACCAATGATGCCCAAACGTTTGGAGACAAAAATCCCTCCCTTGTCTTCTTCCCACCCAAACTCCCCCTCTTCCATGCACCCATCATTGATGCCCAAACCTTTAAAAAGACAAATCCCTCCCTTGTCTCCTACACACCCAAACTCCCTTTCTTCCATGCACCCACAAGTGATGCCCAAACCTTTGGAGACACAAATCCCTCCCTTGTATTCTACCAACCCAAGTTCCCTTGCTTTTCATGCACTCACCATTACTGCCCAAATCCTTTGGAGAGACAAATCCCTTCCTTGTCTTCTATCCACCCTAACTCCCCCTCTTCCATGCACCCTCCATTGATGACCAATTCTTTGGAGACCCAAATCCCTCCCTTGTCATCTTCCCACCCAAACTCCCTTTCTTTTCATGCCCTCACCATTACTGCCCCAAAACTTTGGAGACCCAAATCCCTCCCTTGTCTTCTTCCCACCCAAACTCCCCGTCTTCCATGCACCCACCATTGATGCCCAAACCTTTGGAGACACAAATCCCTCCCTTGTCTCCTACCCACCAAAACTCCCTCTCTTTCCATGCTCTCACCGTTAAAGCCACAAAATTTTGGAGACCCTAATCCCTCCCTTGTCTTCTTCCCACACAAACTCGCCTCTTTTATGCACCCACAATTAATGCCCAAACCTTTGTAGACCCAAATCCCTCCCTTGTCTTCTACCAACCCAAACTCCCCCTCTTTCCATGAACCCACTATGACTGTCCGAAACCTAGTGAAGAACAAATCTCTCCATTGCCATTCACCCACCCATCTTCCCTCTCTTCTCCTATAACCATCATTTTTCCTTCCCTTTCCTGGTTTCGCCTTTAGTCACTGTAAAAGACACATAGCTTTTCAACTAAATTGAATTTATTTTCAATTTAAGAAATTTATACGAATGCAATTTTCTTTGTCATATTTGGGCATTCCCCGTCTTCATGATAGCCATCTTATTAGCTCTCCCCCTCATCGGCTGCTGCGACAATGCTCGCTTCTCCAGTAGTGTGCACCTCGGCTTCATTTCAGGCTCCTCCTCCTTAGGTTCAGGCATTGCAGTAAGAGCTTTCACTTTGATTTTCTTCCGTTCGAGGGCAGCTGCCTCTTCGGCCTCCCTCTTTCTCTTGTTCCTCTTCTTTGAGGAGTGCTTCCGGTGTTTGCTTTTCTTGTGTGCCTGGAATGGCAAGAGGTGAACACAAGAATAAGTTAATAGAGGGAGAAGTCAGGAGAGCCATGTGAAGGACACTTTGTCGGAAGAGGTGAGAATTGATAAGGGATTTATGCCAGGAAGGAGAGAGGTAGTGACTTTAGGTAAGAATAAATGGGTAGAGGAGGGAGCTCCAGTAGGGTTCGTCAACTCACCTTTCCGCACGACATGTAAGGTGGATACTGCTTTAGAGCTGCCTTTGTCTTCACCATAACGACTGGCCCTTTCGCTGCCATCGGAACATCACTACTGGATGTTGGGAGGTCCATGTCGGACAGTGATTCCTTAGGTCCTTTGCTAGACTCTCCATCACCAAGTCGCGTGAGCGCATGTTGTTTCTCCCTCGAGGGGCTGTGAACAACTGGCAGAGTAGGGAAGGCCACACCCTCAGACCTGAGTCATCATCAAGGTCTCGAACAGTAGTAGGTGAGCTTGTGCTCTGACATCACAAAGCCTGGTTCTGACCCACAAGAATGCCTGGGGAAGGAAGGAACAAATAGTGGACTGTACCACTCCTGACACTTTGATGATAGGGGGAAGATATTGAGAAGGCAAAGAGAGTTTGGGTTTAGATGGAGACTTTGTTTAATAACTCCAAGGCAAATTTTCCACCTCAACCTTTTTTACATATCTACCTTTGTTGTGGTAGAACACATGACAGATCATTTGCTTCTCCAAATTCTTCAACAATACTATCCCTGTCAATGGTTTAGTCCAAAATGTCCGCCTCAATCTTTGGCTAGTATCTTGAATGTCTTCCCTAAAATCATTCCCAAATAACATTCCTACTCCATGGCTTAGCCTGTTGACCGTACACACACACACTCACACACACATACACACACACACACACACACACACACACACACGAATACTTGCATCTCCACATTCCTCTGTACCTAATGAATATACGCAAACCAGTGTCCATATCTTATCTGGCTGTGTAGCAACAAATCATGGCCTCCAGGCTTCCACCTTATCCCAAGTCAGGTGACCCAGCCTAGCCTCAATATCTCTTTTACTGTGGTGAGCATACAGCCTCCTTTAATATACTCACTCACCTAAGGAGGCTTTCTACAACCAACATAAGCCCAGTCCATAACCAGGGTTCTCCTATCTTCTGGTGTCTAGCCTATTGAGAATATCACACAGTATTAGACACTTGATTTTTAACATTCTGTTATGTATAACCTGGAAACCATAAGAAATGTTCAATCTTGGTCTGGACTCCTTGCCTTATAGTAGTGAATTTTAGGCTTCAACATGTTGCAGCCTATTTAGAACATTTTTCCTATATTATAGAGAACATGTGGGCTACAGCCAGATATAATCCTATTTAGATAAACCAACAGGGGTCTTAGAGTTGCCCATACCTCTTCACACCATACCCAGATTTCCTATGTCCCCCTCCAGGATTTATCCAGGTGAAGATATCCATACTCTGTAATTGGTTTTCCATATTCAGTGGAATTTATCCTAGATTGAATAGTCCCTGTCCCATCAAAGAATGGACCCTTGCACTCTGCAGTAGTGATTTTTGGCATGTTTTAGGGACACAAATCTCAAAACACAGCATGATCCCACCAGCTACTACTATTCTGTAGCCAACACTGAGAGTTCCCCAACACTTATCGTACCTTTACTGGCTAATGGAATAACCCCACTCCTTATGAAAAGTTATCGTGTCCTCCTAAAGTTCGAACCTAGTGAATATTTCCTGTTCCAAATACTGTTTTTCCACATCCCTCCAAACATAGCTCATATTGATGTGGGATTCCCTTTTGTATATCTATGTATCATTATGATCCATACCAGTAAGGCTCTCACTGGTAGCTGCTGGTTTTCTCCTTCAGCAGCTACATGGCATCTCCCTGACTCTGCCTACTTTCTCTCTATATCTCTGTTCAGATTTCCTGCCTGGCTATATTCTACTAATCGATTGCCCAAAGCATCTTCTTGAATAACCAATGGTAATAAAACATATTCATAGCATATAGGATTCCTAGTCCCATCAAATCCTCCTGTGCTGTAGACAACATATACATTCCCACTGAGACAACCCCAACCTCATCAAACCACAGGATCTCTGGCTGACTACATAATATCACAGCATGCCAAGACTGTCCAAATCCTTCTACAATGCCAAGAGAAGTAAGTGCACCTTTCGAGCAGATAATTCTTTTCCTACTCCAGTAGAGTCCAGACCTGATGAAACATCCAGTGAGAAGTCTAAAAGAGCTGTTTTCTCACACTTACAGTGACTTTTAGCTGTTTGCTGAGTTCCAAACCCTAGGCTCCATCTTAGTCCTACCGTGCTTTGATAGATAGTTCTAAGCTTCTGCTGGCACTTTCCCTCCAACTGGCCTTGTCCTAGCACATTCTTTTGTGCTGTATCCAGCATCTACATTCCCAACAGTAACCATCCTACCTGAATCCATCTGCAGGATGATTCCGATGCCTAAACCACTTCATTATATAACCAGACATCCCACAACCACCAGGACCCAACTTTAGCCAATTGAGTAACCCACTACACACAAATGAATATTTGATTTTCCACTTGCTGTCTGACTTACAGCTGCCTCATGTGCCTTGCATTTGCAAATTTTAGGCCTGTGAAGGTTTTCAAAGCCTTCAGCCAAGACTAGGTCCAGCAACTCCTTCTTTGGTATAGTCAACAGTTAGGCTCCCCTGAATTTAACACACCTACACCCATGCATGAAATAGTTGCCCTGCTTTCACAACTCCATTTCCAATCCAGACTTTCCATATCTTCCCCAAAGACCAAGCCCAGAATATTTCCCCTACCAGATAGCGTTTCCCCATATGCCAACAAACAGATCATAAGTCACTACAAGTGTCCAAGTCTAGTTTTTGCCACTGATATTCTTGCATGTTGTAGTAATGCTCACAGGATTCAACAGAGTTCCAAATGCGAGGGCCGAATCCCAGCATCTACTCCTGTCCTTCAACCAACATACATTGTCCTACAAGGACCTGCGCTGCTTGAATCTACATATAGTACTCATTTTGCTATCTTACCCGAATCCAAATTCTGTATTCCTGAGTCCTCCACCATTGTATGGCCTGGTAAGTACTCACTCCCTCACAACCAGATATTTCATATTCTATCTCTACCTGGATCTAGCCTCTTTCCCAAAGTCATTATACAAATTTAGTTTGATCACCTAAGTAGCAATATCTAGGCTTCTATAATTTCGGAAATCCCATATCTTGGCCTTCCACGTGTGCGATTGCCGACATACATGCAGCAGACAAGTTGCTACCTTCACCCACCCACAGTACCCTCTGTGTTACCTGCAGCACCCTACTCCACCACATTCCTAATGTTCTCCTCCAGGAACTGGCTTCTTATATATGCCACCAACCAATACTTGTTTTCCATATCCATCTGCATCTAGCTTGAGTTTAACAGCCAGCACCCCTGCATAATCTGGCTGTTTGCCTCTTGATTCAAGGGTCTTCTCGGGAGTATGGTCCCAAATAACTCAGCTCAGACTATTCTCAGGAATCCTCCTTTTCTGTCGTGAACATCTAGTCTTTGCTAGCACTTACCCTGCACTAGTACATCCACGGAACACTTTAGGTACAATATAGAACATTATTCCTTATTCAGATTTTCTATGTCTTCCCAGGTTTTAACTTGTTTAGTTTAGTTACCCACTCAGTACTTTGTACATAGAGGGCTTGTTCTACCCAAGTTGCAACAACCAGTGTCCTTGTCTTCTCCAGCTGCCTCCATAGCAATCTCCGGCATTTTTAGACCCATCAACTTTTTCTGTGCTGTTGACAGCATCTAGATTCCCACAAAGACTATCAATCTCTCATAGAACCAGAGGAGTTGTGGCTGCCCTACATGACCATTCTATCCCCAGACTATCAGAATACTCCTCCATCGTCTAGATTTCAGAGCACTGCTCTGCATCCTATCATTGTTTTTCTAATCCAGTGGAGTCCAGACTGGATGGACCATCCAGTGTCATCCCTAGATTTCAATAGTAGTGACTTCTAGCTGTTGGTAGGGTTCCAAATCCTTTGTTCCATCTTAGTCCCACCATGGTCTCTTAGGCTGAATGCAACATATAGTGTCCTACATGAATCTCCTGTAACAACACTTACACACAGGACACTCTAGGCTACCTATACAACACAACTTAATACCCAGATTTCCCAGAATACCCATGTACTCCCCAGAGTCAAGCCTGTAGAGTAACACCAAATGTACTCATCATACATGATTTTCTACAACTTGCTGAATTGATCACAGTACTTTAGCCTACATAGACAACCTATAACACATAACAGGTGCCTCTAGGATTCAGTAGGGTGTAAAATCTCACACCCCAGCACAGCCCCTCCATCTATTCATGTGCTATAGTTAACATTTAGTTTTTCTACAATAGTTGTCCTATCTATGGCCACAGGACTAGATGTTCACTATACCATGGCACTCTATACACAAACTTCCTATCCACTCCCCAGAGTCTAGTTCCTGAAACTCCAAACACAACCCAATATTTCTGTTTTCATGTCATGCAAAACATAAATCCCATGCTGCATGCAGTTTGGCACAGATGTCTGGACTCCTAGCCTTGCTGTAATGACCCCTAGAATTCAACAAGGTCCCCATTCCTTGGCCCTAGCCTATGCCAAGCATTTTGTCCTTGGCTGTAGCCTACATCTATGCTCCCATAGGGATGTACCCTAGCCCTGTCTACCCACATCTACTTTCAGAAAGCCTTGTGACACATAAAATACACCAATAAATACACAGACTTCCTGTGGTCTCCTCCTGGGTGAGCCTGGTGTTTACATCCCTATCTGACATTTTACTTTCTGGCGTAACTAGAATGGTCGAACATCCAGTGACCATGACTAGTGTGGCTATGAGTTCCTTGTACTTGATGGCTCTAGGCTTCTGCAGACTCTGGTTCCTCCAACTGACCTTGTCCTAGCCTATTCCTTTGTGCTATATCCAACTTCCATACTCTCAACTTGAACCATTCTACCTTCATTCAATCACAAGTGACATTTAAATGATTAAGCCACCTATCTTTGTCCCTAGACATCCCACATGCTCGGCCTCCAGGGTTTAGCCTAGTGAGTAATAACCAACACAAACATGAATACTTGTTTTTCCACATGCAGCCTGACCTACTAGAACCACATTTGCCTTCCATTTGCGAGCTTTAGGCATCTACAGGTTTGAATGTTTGCAGACAAGCTTAGGCCCAGCAACTTCTACTATGCTTTAGTGAACAGCTAGGCTCCCTCTGCACTCAACGTTCTTACACACATGCCCAGACTGTCCATATCCTCCTACAAAGACTATAGAGGTATGCACCCTTCTGCAGAGATAATTGTTTTCCCAAACTAGTGGAGTCCAGACAATCTAGTGGCATCCCTAGAATAGTGCTTGTTCTCCCTCGCAATGACTTACTTATATCTACCTATCTGTCTATCTATCTATCTATTTTTAATTCGAGAGAAGGCTTCTCTACGTAACTTTGAAGTCTATTTTTGCACTAGCTCTGTAGACCAGGTTGGCTTCACACTCACAGAGATCCTCCTGCCTCTGCCTCCCAAGTGCTATGATTAAAGTCATGCACCACCACCACCCATCCTTGTAGTGACTTCTAACTTTTGTCAATGTCCGAAATCCTTTGCTTCATGTTCTTCTTTGCTATAGGTAAGATCTTGGTTCCTGAATGAAGTTCCTGTTACAACACTTAGCCACAGAACACTGTGTGCGGCCTATACAACCCAACTCTGTACTCAGATTCCCCATGACCTCTCCAGAGTCAGGCCTGTTAATTATCCCTTACATACTCATCATAAATGTTTTTGCACATCCTGCTGAATCTATACCAGTACCCCAGCCTAGACAAACAACTTATACTTCAGAGCAGAGTCCTTCAGGCTTCATCATGGTCCCAAATCTCATACACCCCCAATTTCAGTGCTATAAGGAACAATTAGAGTGCCACTAGTACTTGCCCTATCCACAGGCACAGGACTAGATGTTGACTATACTACCCCTCTCTATACACAAACTTTCTGTGTTCTCTTCCAGGGGTAGTCTATTGGATATTCCACATACATCCCAATATTTCTGTTTTCATATCCTGTAGCGTGTAAATAATGAGCCTTAGGCAGTGCCACCATAGTAGCCTGAAATATTTGCCTTGCGGTAATGATCTCTAACTTCAACAAAGTCCTAAATCCTAGTTCCCAGTTTAGTCCCAGTATTTCATCCTTTGCTCTAGCCTACATGGTGTGCTCCTGGGAGGATCATCAGTCATCGTACCAAACTAAGAATATTGCATACTATATTAATGAACAACCTAGAAAGATATGTCCATGAATGCAATAGTGGTACAAACTTTCTGGGAATAATCAGCTCCTTAAGAGTGAATTTAAGGTCTACTCTATAGAAAGCAACACATGCCTGCTGCTGTAAGCTTTGTCGAGAACATATGGTTATGGAGATCCAAGGCCCCAGTATTGAACCTCATACTATTATTTTGTTAAATGAATGAAGTATCAAGCTTCACTCTACATTCATATCTCGATAACTACAGATTAGTGCAGTTCTCAGACCTCCTCAGAGACATTGGTGCAGTAGATTATGTTTAAAAAAGACATTCAAAACTGGTCATCCTGGAAAAAAAATGAGAGTATGTGCAATGGGATATTTGTAGCCCTCTCTTCAAGACTCAGGTACCATTGCAGGGAGCATTTAAAAAGATTTTATGAGTCTGAGGCTGCAGATGCCAAGAGTGAAACTGTGATCTCAAGACATGACAGAGTCATTGCTCTCACCAATACAGAGCCATCGTGATTGCATGCAAAGGCCTGTGTAAGATGAGGCCAGGTCATATTCCAGTATGCTTGGTGACTAAGCACTCAAATATATGCCAGTATGGTTTCCATCCACATTAACTCTCACACTTCTCTAGAAGCCACCAACTGTCAGGAGTTTGCCAGTTAGACTCTCGAGCCCTCCTACAGTGCATCTTTGACTATGGGGGATGGCTCAGAAGTCTGTACCTCTAACTGACAAACTATTGACAGTTGCTGGCTTCTAGAGAAATGTGACAGTTAATGAAAGGGAATGAAAAACAGGCTCTCATGTACTTGAATACTTACTTAGTTACCAAGAAGTGCAAATGTTTGTTAAATTAGGAGGTGTGACCATGCTGGAATGCATATAGCCTTTGTGGATAATATATGTCACTGAGGGTGGGTTTTGAGGTTTACATTCCCACATCAGGCCTCGTCTCTCTCTCTCTCTACCTACTATTGATGAATCAGTTGGTATGGACTCAACAACAGGCCCAGTGCCGTGTTTGCCTGAATCCTGCCATGAGGATCATGAATTAATTTCCTAAAATTATAGGCAAGCATCCAATTAACTAGTGATAAAGAGATCCAGAGACCCTTTCAAGTCTCTTGCATCTTGAAGTCCTGAACTGAGATTAGAGTTTAGCTAGAGGGACAGGGTATTGACATATCAGCAGTTGTGGTCAGGAGGTGGCATCTACCCTCCCTTAGCTCACCCATCATTGTCTAATTGTTAGTCTTATCTGGCAAGGTGGTTTGATAGTAGGAATTTTGTGAAATCTCTTTAATAAGACAAGGTTTTCCTTTGGGTAGAGAACATTGCTTTACATGGCATGAGATTTCTGTAGAAATACTCATTACGTTGAAGTCAAAGATTTGACTGTTCTGATCGATCAAGCTACACAATTTCATTTCTGAGGGCCTGTTATGTAAGCAGCCCATTCTAAAAGCCCTATTAAAACACAAATTTTTTATAAAGGATAACCAAGGGTAAACCTGTCACTTCAAATTACCATTCCTTTCACTGAGATGTGATCAGTAGATTTGAGTTTGCTGGGTGATTATTGCTCCTGGGGAGATTTCCTTACTTACATTGGATGGTGAGGTATAAAACCAACATTCAAAAAAAGTTGCCAAACAGGAAACATAACAGCTATTTGTGGGGATAACTGTCACTCACACACTTCACCTCAGATAGGTTGAGACATTCATACTGTGAAGTTTTGCCCGGATCTTGCAAAATACATGGATGGTGGAGCACAGTCTTCTTCATCCGTATCTATGAGATTAGATAAATGTAGCAATTTGGATTCAATGCTCCATAATTACCTCTATGAGTCTTACAGTGCATGTGTGGTATGACCCTCAAATCTGTGGGAACCAAAGTCCCTTCTTTGTCATATGCTAACCCAAATTTTCTTCTTTTTATATATCAAACCATATTCCTTTTCTGGCCTCTATCCCTATAGTATACAAAATGTCAGATTTTCCATCTTCAACACCAAAGAGTCTTCTGTGTCATATACCCACCTAAATCAATTTTCTAGGCCTCAACTTGAAATTTGAGTTCAAGGTGTGGTTCATACAATACACGCAATCAAATCAATCTTTATCGTAAATTCATGAAAATTGTTTATCTGCCATCAAACTTTGAAAAACCATAATCTCCCCATATTATATACCAACCCAATCTCTCTCTCTCTCTCTCTCTCTCTCTCTCTCTCTCTCTCTCTCTCCCCACTGTTGCTGCCTTCATCCTTATGAGACCACATCCCTCCTTTGTCATCTGCCTATCCACACTACCTCTCTTGCCATATAGCCAATATTTCTTCCCTAAAACCTTATCAGACACAAATCTCTCCCTTTCATTCAACCAAGTGAACTCCCTCTCTCGCCATGTACCCACTATTTCTGGACCCATCCTTCCAAGACACTCATTCCTCCTCAGCCTTACACCAAACCTAATACTCTCTCTTATAATGTTTCCACCATTTCTTCCCCCAAACGTTGTGATAGCCCAATCTGCCCCATGTCATGTACTCACCCAAACTCCCTCGCTAGCCATATATCCACCATGTCTGCCCCCATCCTGCTGTGACCCAAATCCTTCTCTTGCCATATGCCCACTGAAAATTCTTCTATTTTCATGTAACCACACAATTTCCTGTCTTGTGATGTAACCACCATTTCTTCCCCCAAACATGTCAGACCCAAATATATCCATGTTTATAAGCCCAACAAAACCCCCTCTCTTGACATATACCCACCCAAACTCTGTTTCATGAAATATACCAATTATTTCTGCCCCAAACCTTAAGAGACCCAAACACCCCCTGGTCATACAGCTACCCAAACTCCTCTCTGGGCATATACCCATCATTTTGCCACCAGCTTTGTGAGACCCTAATCTCTCCATTGTCGTATGCCCATCCAAAGTATTTCTCTTGCTACATACTCACCATTGCTGCCCCTAAAGTGTATAAGACCCAAATCCCTCCCTTGTCATTTACCCAGCATACTCCCTCTGTTGCTATATATCCACCATTTCTGACCCCATCTTTCTGAGACCCTAATCCCACCCTTCATATAATAACCCAAACTCCTCTCTTAACAGATACTCATGATTTCTGCCACCTGAGTATTTGAGAATCAAATCCTTCCCTTGTCATGTACCCACAAAAATGTCTCTTATCATTTAGCCATCATTACACTCTCCAAAGTATATGAGATCCAACTCCCTTCCCTGGCATTACCCACCCATATTCCCACTCTTTCCAAGCTCTCACCATTACTGCCCCAAAATTTTGGAGACACAAACCCCTCCCTTGTCTCTACCCACACAAAATCCCCCTCTTCAAGGCACCCACCATTGATGCCCAAACTTTTGGAGACACAAATCCTTCCCATTATCCTACCCACCCAAACTCCCTCTCTTCCATGCACTCACCATTGATGCCCTAACCTTTGGAGACACAAATCCCTCCCTTGTCTTCTAACCACCCAAACTCCCTCTCTTTCCATGCACTCACCATTACTGCTCCAAACATATGGAGACGCAAATCCCTCCCTTGTCTTCTTCCCACCCAAACTCCCCCTCTTCCATGCACCCACCATTGTTTCACAACACTTTGGAGACCCAAATCCAAAACTTGTCTTCTTCCCACCCGAACTCCCACTCTTCCATGCACCCACCATTGTTGCCCAAACCTTTGGAGACCCAAATCCCACCCTTGTCTTCTTCCAACCCAAACATCCCCACTTTCATGCAACCACCATTGATGCCCAAACCTTTGGAGACCCAAATCCCTCCCTTGTCTTCTACCCACCCATGCTCCCTTTCTTTTCATGCACTCACCATTACTGCCCCAAAATCCCCCTCATCCAGGCACCCACCAATGATGCCCAAACCTTTGGAGACAAAAATCCCTCCCTTGTCTTCTTCTCACCCAAACTCCCCCTCTTACATGCACCCATCATTGATGCCCAAACCTTTAAAAACACAAATCCCTCCCTTGTCTCCTACACACCCAAACTCCCTTTCTTCCATGCACCCACAAGTGATGCCCAAACCTTTGGAGACACAAATCCCTCCCTTGTCTTCTACCAACCCAAGTTCCCTTTCTTTTCATGCACTCACCATTACTGCCCAAATCCTTTGGAGACACAAATCCCTTCCTTGTCTTCTATCCACCCTAACTCCCCCTCTTCCATGCACCCACCATTGATGACCAATTCTTTGGAGACCCAAATCCCTCCCTTGTCATCTTCCCACCCAAACTCCCTTTCTTTTCATGCCCTCACCATTACTGCCCCAAAAATTTTGGAGACCCAAATCCCTCCCTTGTCTTCTTCCCACCCAAACTCCCCGTCTTCCATGCACCCACCATTGATGCCCAAACCTTTGGAGACACAAATCCCTCCCTTGTCTCCTACCCACCAAAACTCCCTCTCTTTCCATGCTCTCGCCGTTAAAGCCACAAAATTTTGGAGACCCTAATCCCTCCCTTGTCTTCTTCCCACACAAACTCGCCTCTTTTATGCACCCACAATTAATGCCCAAACCTTTGTAGATCCAAATCCCTCCCTTGTCTTCTACCAACCCAAACTCCCCCTCTTTCCATGAACCCACTATGACTGTCCCAAACCTAGTGAAGAACAAATCTCTCCATTGCCATTCTCCCACCCATCTTCCCTCTCTTCTCCTATAACCATCATTTTTCCTTCCCTTTCCTCGTTTCGCCTTTAGTCACTGTAAAAGACACATAGCTTTTCAACTAAATTGAATTTATTTTCAATTTAAGAAATTTATACCAATGCAATTTTCTTTGCCATATTTGGGCATTCCCCGTCTTCATGATGGCGATCTTATTAGCTCTCCCCCTCATCGCCTGCTCCGACCACGCTTGCTTCTCCAGTAGTGTGCACCTCGGCTTCCTTTTCAGGCTCCTCCTCCTTAGGATCAGGCATTGCAGTAACAGCTTTCACTTTGATTTTCTTCCGTTTGAGGGCAGCTGCCTCTTTGGCCTCCCTCTTTCCCTTGTTCCTCTTCTTTGAGGAGTGCTTCTGGTGTTTGCTTTTCTTGTGTGCCTGGAATGGCAAGAGGTGAACACAAGAATTAGTTAATAGAGGGAGAAGTCAGGAGAGGCATGTGAAGGACACTTTGTCGGAAGATGTGAGAATTGATAAGGGATTTATGCCAGGAAGGAGAGAGGTAGTGACTTTAGGTAAGAGTAAATGAGTAGAGGAGGGAGCTCCAGTAGGGTTCGTCAACTCACCTTTCCACACGACATGTAAGGTGGATACTGCTTTAGAGCTGCCTTTGTCTTCACCATAAGGACTGGCCCGTTCGCTGCCATCGGAACATCACTACTGGATGTTGGGAGGTCCATGTCGGACAGTGATTCCTTAGGTTCCTTTGCTAGAGTCTCCATCACCAAGTCGCCTGAGCGCGTGTTGTTTCTCCCTCGAGGGGCTGTGAACAACTGGCAGAGTAGGGAAGGCCACACCCTCAGACCTGAGTCATCATCAAGGTCTCGACCAATAGTAGGTGAGCTTGTGTTCTGACATCACAAAGCCTGGTTCTGACCCACAAGAATGCCTGGGGAAGGAAGGAACAAATAGTGGACTGTACCACTCCTGACACTTTGATGATAGGGGGAAGATATTGAGAAGGCAAAGAGAGTTTGGGTTTAGATGGAGACTTTGTTTAATAACTCTAAGGCAAATTTTCCACCTCAACCTTTTTTACATATCTACCTTTGTTGTGGTAGAACACATGACAGATCATTTGCTTCTCCAAATTCTTCAACAATACTATCCCTGTCAATGGTTTAGTCCAAAATGTCCGCCTCAATCTTTGGCTAGTATCTTGAATGTCTTCCCTAAAATCATTCCCAAACAACATTCCTACTCCATGGCTTAGCCTGTTGACCGTACACACACACACTCATACACACATACACACACACACACACACACACACACACACACACACACGAATACTTGCATCTCCACATTCCTCTGTACCTAATGAATATACGCAAACCAGTGTCCATATCTTGTCTGGCTGTGTAGCAACAAATCATGGCCTCCAGGCTTCCACCTTATCCCAAGTCAGGTGACCCAGCCTAGCCTCAATATCTCTTTTACTGTGGTGAGCATACAGCCTCCTTTAATATACTCACTCACCTAAGGAGGCTTTCTACAACCAACATAAGCCCAGTCCATAACCAGGGTTCTCCTATCTTGTGGTGTCTAGCCTATTGAGAATATCACACAGTATTAGACACTTGATTTTTAACATTCTGTTATGTATAACCTGGAAACCATAAGAAATGTTCAATCTTGGTCTGGACTCCTTGCCTTATAGTAGTGAATTTTAGGCTTCAACATGTTGCAGCCTATTTAGAATATTTTTCCTATATTATAGAGAACATCTGGGCTACAGCCAGATATAATCCTATTTAGATAAACCAACAGGGGTCTTAGAGTTGCCCATACCTCTTCACACCATACCCAGATTTCCTATGTCCCCCTCCAGGATATATCCAGGTGAAGATATCCATACTCTGTAATTGGTTTTCCATATTCAGTGGAATTTATCCTAGATTGAATAGTCCCTGTCCCATCAAAGAATGGACCCTTGCACTCTGCAGTAGTGATTTGTGGCATGTTTTAGGGACACAAATCTCAAAACACAGCATGATCCCACCAGCTACTACTATTCTGTAGCCAACACTGAGAGTTCCCCAACACTTATCATACCTGTACTGGCTAATGGAATAACCCCACTCCTTATGAAAAGTTATCGTGTCCTCCTAAAGTTCGAACCTAGTGAATATTTCCTGTTCCAAATACTGTTTTTCCACATCCCTCCAAACATAGCTCATATTGATGTGGGATTCCCTTTTGTATATCTATGTATCATTATGATCCATACCAGTAAGGCTCTCACTGGTAGCTGCTGGTTTTCTCCTTCAGCAGCTACATGGCATCTCCCTGACTCTGCCTACTTTCTCTCTATATCTCTGTTCAGATTTCCTGCCTGGCTATATTCTACTAATCGATTGCCCAAAGCATCTTCTTGAATAACCAATGGTAATAAAACATATTCATAGCATATAGGATTCCTAGTCCCATCAACTCCTCCTGTGCTGTAGACAACATGTACATTCCCACTGAGACAACCCCAACCTCATCAAACCACAGGATCTCTGGCTGACTACATAATATCACAGCATGCCAAGACTGTCCAAATCCTTCTACAATGCCAAGAGAAGTAAGTACACCTTTCGAGCAGATAATTCTTTTCCTACTCCAGTAGAGTCCAGACCTGATGAAACATCCAGTGAGAAGTCTAAAAGAGCTGTTTTCTCACACTTATAGTGACTTTTAGCTGTTTGCTGAGTTCCAAACCCTAGGCTCCATCTTAGTCCTACCGTGCTTTGATAGATAGTTCTAAGCTTCTGCTGGCACTTTCCCTCCAACTGGCCTTGTCCTAGCACATTCTTTTGTGCTGTATCCAGCATCTACATTCCCAACAGTAACCATCCTACCTGAATCCATCTGCAGGATGATTCCGATGCCTAAACCACTTCATTATATAACCAGACATCCCACAACCACCAGGACCCAACTTTAGCCAATTGAGTAACCCACTACACACAAATGAATATTTGATTTTCCACTTGCTGTCTGACTTACAGCTGCCTCATGTGCCTTGCATTTGCAAATTTTAGGCCTGTGAAGGTTTTCAAAGCCTTCAGCCAAGACTAGGTCCAGCAACTCCTTCTTTGGTATAGTCAACAGTTAGGCTCCCCTGAATTTAACACACCTACACCCATGCATGAAATAGTTGCCCTGCTTTCACAACTCCATTTCCAATCCAGACTTTCCATATCTTCCCCAAAGACCAAGCCCAGAATATTTCCCCTACCAGATAGCGTTTCCCCATATGCCAACAAACAGATCATAAGTCACTACAAGTGTCCAAGTCTAGTTTTTGCCACTGATATTCTTGCATGTTGTAGTAATGCTCACAGGATTCAACAGAGTTCCAAATGCGAGGGCCGAATCCCAGCATCTACTCCTGTCCTCCAACCAACATACATTGTCCTACAAGGACCTGCGCTGCTTGAATCTACATATAGTACTCATTTTGCTAACTATCTTACCCGAATCCAAATTCTGTATTCCTGAGTCCTCCACCATGGTATGGCCTGGTAAGTACTCACTCCCTCACAACCAGATATTTCATATTCTATCTCTACCTGGATCTAGCCTCTTTCCCAAAGTCATTATACAAATTTAGTTTGATCACCTAAGTAGCAATATCTAGGCTTCTATAATTTCGGAAATCCCATATCTTGGCCTTCCACGTGTGCGATTGCCGACATACATGCAGCAGACAAGTTGCTACCTTCACCCACCCACAGTACCCTCTGTGTTACCTGCAGCACCCTACTCCACCACATTCCTAATGTTCTCCTCCAGGAACTGGCTTCTTATATATGCCACCAACCAATATTTGTTTTCCATATCCATCTGCATCTAGCTTGAGTTTAACAGCCAGCACCCCTGCATAATCTGGCTGTTTGCCTCTTGAGTCAAGGGTCTTCTCGGGAGTATGGTCCCAAATAACTCAGCTCAGACTATTCTCAGGAATCCTCCTTTTCTGTCGTGAACATCTAGGCTTTGCTAGCACTTACCCTGCACTAGTACATCCACGGGACACTTTAGGTACAATATAGAACATTATTCCTTATTCAGATTTTCTATGTCTTCTCAGGTTTTAACTTGTTTAGTTTAGTTACCCACTCAGTACTTTGTACATAGAGGGCTTGATCTACCCAAGTTGCAACAACCAGTGTCCTTGTCTTCTCCAGCTGCCTCCATAGCAATCTCCGGCATTCTTAGACCCATCAACTTTTTCTGTGCTGTTGACAGCATCTAGATTCCCACAAAGACTATCAGTCTCTCATAGAACCAGAGGAGTTGTGGCTGCCCTACATGACCATTCTATCCCCAGACTATCAGAATACTCCTCCATCGTCTAGATTTCAGAGCACTGCTCTGCATCCTATCATTGTTTTTCTAATCCAGTGGAGTCCAGACTGGATGGAACATCCAGTGTCATCCCTAGATTTCAATAGTAGTGACTTCTAGCTTTTGGTAGGGTTCCAAATCCTTTGTTCCATCTTAGTCCCACCATGGTCTCTTAGGCTGAATGCAACATATAGTGTCCTGCATGAATCTCCTGAAACAACCCTTACACACAGGACACTCTAGGCTACCTATACAACACAACTTAATACCCAGATTACCCAGAATACCCATGTACTCCCCAGAGTCAAGCCTGTAGACTAACACCAAATGTACTCATCATACATGATTTTCTACAACTTGCTGAATTGATCACAGTACTTTAGCCTACATAGACAACCTATAACACATAACAGGTGCCTCTAGGATTCAGTAGGGTGTAAAATCTCACACCCCAGCACAGCCCTCCATCTATTCATGTGCTATAGTTAACATTTAGTTTTTCTACAATAGTTGTCCTATCTATGGCCACAGGACTAGATGGTCACTATACCATGGCACTCTATACACAAACTTCCCATCCACTCCCCAGAGTCTAGTTACTGAAACTCCAAACACAACCCAATATTTCTGTTTTCATGTCATGCAAAACATAAATCCCATGCTGCATGCAGTTTGGCACAGATGTCTGGACTCCTAGCCTTGCTGTAATGACCCCTAGAATTCAACAAGGTCCCCATTCCTTGGCCCTAGCCTATGCCAAGCATTTTGTCCTTGGCTGTAGCCTACATCTATGCTCCCATAGGGATGTACCCTAGCCCTGTCTACCCACATCTACTTTCAGAAAGCCTTGTGACACATAAAATACACCAATAAATACACAGACTTCCTGTGGTCTCCTCCTGGGTGAGCCTGGTGTTTACATCCCTATCTGACATTTTATTTTCTGGCGTAACTAGAATGGTCGAACATCCAGTGACCATGACTAGTGTGGCTATGAGTTCCTTGTAAATGATGGCTCTAGGCTTCTGCAGACTCTGGTTCCTCCAACTGACCTTGTCCTAGCCTATTCCTTTGTGCTATATCCAACTTCCATACTCTCAACTTGAACCATTCTACCTTCATTCAATCACAAGTGACATTTAAATGATTAAGCCACCTATCTTTGTCCCTAGACATCCCACATGCTCGGCCTCCAGGGTTTAGCCTAGTGAGTAATAACCAACACAAACATGAATACTTGTTTTTCCACATGCAGCCTGACCTACTAGAACCACATTTGCCTTCCATTTGCGAGCTTTAGGCATCTACAGGTTTGAATGTGTGCAGACAATCTTAGGCCCAGCAACTTCTACTATGCTTTAGTGAACAGCTAGGCTCCCTCTGCACTAAACGTTCTTGCACACATGCCCAGACTGTCCATATCCTCCTACAAAGACTATAGAGGTATGCACCCTTCTGCAGAGATAATAGTTTTCCCAAACTAGTGGAATCCAGACAATCTAGTGGCATCCCTAGAATAGTGCTTGTTCTCCCTCGCAATGACTTACTTATATCTACCTATCTGTCAATCTATCTATCTATTTTTAATTCGAGAGAAGGCTTCTCTACGTAACTTTGAAGTCTATTTTTGCACTAGCTCTGTAGACCAGGTTGGCTTCACACTCACAGAGATCCTCCTGCCTCTGCCTCCCAAGTGCTATGATTAAAGTCATGCACCACCACCACCCATCCTTGTAGTGACTTCTAACTTTTGTCAATGTCCGAAATCCTTTGCTTCATGTTCTTCTTTGCTATAGGTAAGATCTTGGTTCCTGCATGAAGTTCCTGTTACAACACTTAGCCACAGAACACTGTGTGCTGCCTATACAACCCAACTCTGTACTCAGATTCCCCATGACCTCTCCAGAGTCAGGCCTGTTAATTATCCCTAACATACTCATCATAAATGTTTTTGCACATCCTGCTGAATCTATACCAGTACCCCAGCCTAGACAAACAACTTATACTTCAGAGCAGAGGTCTTCAGGCTTCATCATGGTCCCAAATCTCATACACCCCCAATTTCAGTGCTATAAGGAACAATTAGAGTGCCACTAGTACTTGCCCTATCCACAGGCACAGGACTAGATGTTGACTATACTACCCCTCTCTATACACAAACTTTCTGTGTTCTCTTCCAGGGCCTAGTCTATTGGATATTCCACATACATCCCAATATTTCTGTTTTCATATCCTGTAGCGTGTAAATCATGAGCCTTAGGCAGTGCCACCATAGTAGCCTGAAATCTTTGCCTTGCAGTAATGATCTCTAACTTCAACAAAGTCCTAAATCCTAGTTCCCAGTTTAGTCCCAGTATTTCATCCTTTGCTCTAGCCTACATGGTGTGCTCCTGGGAGGATCATCAGTCGTCGTACCAAACTAAGAATATTGCATACTATATTAATGAACAACCAAGAAAGATATGTCCATGAATGCAATAGTGGTACAGACTTTCTGGGAATAATCAGCTCCTTAAGAGTGAATTTAAGGTCTACTCTATAGAAAGCAACACATGCCTGCTGCTGTAAGCTTTGTCGAGAACATATGGTTATGGAGATCCAAGGCCCCAGTATTGAACCTCATACTATTATTTTGTTAAATGAATGAAGTATGAAGCTTCACTCTACATTCATACCTCGATAACTACAGATTAGTGCAGTTCTCAGACCTCCTCAGAGACCTTGGTGCAGTAGATTATGTTTAAAATAGACATTCACACTGGTCATCCTGGAAAAAAAATGAGAGTATGTGCAATGGGATATTTGTAGCCCTCTCTTCAAGACTCAGGTACCACTGCAGGGAGCATTTAAAAAGATTTTATGAGTCTGAGGCTGCAGATGCCAAGAGTGAAATTGTGATCTCAAGACATGACAGAGTCATTGCTCTCACAAATACAGAGCCATCATGATTGCATGCAAAGGCCTGTGTAAGATGAGGCCAGGTCATATTCCAGTATGCTTGGTGACTAAGCACTCAAATATATGCCAGTATGGTTTCCATCCACATTAACTCTCACACTTCTCTAGAAGCCACCAACTGTCAGGAGTTTGCCAGTTAGACTCTGGAGCCCTCCTACAGTGCATCTTTGACTATGGGGGATGGCTCAGAAGTCTGTACCTCTAACTGACAACCTACTGACAGTTGGTGGCTTCTAGAGAAATGTGACAGTTAATGAAAGGGAATGAAAAACAGGCTCTCATGTACTTGAATACTTACTTAGTTACCAAGAAGTGCAACTGTTTGTGAAATTAGGAGGTGTGACCATGCTGGAATGCATATAGCCTTTGTGGAAAATATATGTCACTGAGGGTGGGTTTTGAGGTTTACATTCCCTCATCAGGCCTCGTCTCTCTCTCTCTCTACCTACTACTGATGAATCAGTTGGTATGGACTCAACAACAGGCCCAGTGCCGTGTTTGCCTGAATCCTGACATGATGACCATGAATTAATTTCCTAAAATTATAGGCAAGCATCCAATTAACTAGTGATAAAGAGATCCAGAGACCCTTTCAAGTCTCTTGCATCTTGAAGTCCTGAACTGAGATTAGAGTTTAGCTAGAGGGACAGGGTATTGACATATAAGCAGTTGTGGTCAGGAGGTGGCATCTACCCTCCCTTAGCTCACCCATCATTGTCTAATTGTTAGTCTTATCTGGCAAGGTGGTTTGATCGTAGGAATTGTGTGAAATCTCTTTAAGGAGACAAGGTTTTCCTTTGGGTAGAGAACATTGCTTTACATGGCATGAGATTTCTGTAGAAATACTCATTACGTTGACGTCAATGATTTGACTGTTCTGATAGATCAAGCTACACAATTGTCTCATTAGTATATCCTCATTTCTGCTAGGCCTGTTATGTAAGCAGCCCATTCTAAAAGCCCTATTAAAACACAAATTTTTTATAAAGGATAACCCAGGGTAAACCTGTCATTTCAAATTACCATTCCTTTCACTGAGATGTGATCAGTAGATTTGAGTTTGCTGGGTGATTATTGCTCCTGGGGAGATTTCCTTACTTACATTGGATGGTGAGGTATAAAACCAACATTCAAAAAAAGTTGCCAAACAGGAAGCATAACAGCTATTTGTGGGGATAACTGTCACTCACACACTTCACCTCAGATAGGTTGAGACATTCATACTGTGAAGTTTTGCCCGGATCTTGCAAAATACATGGATGGTGGAGCACAGTCTTCTTCATCCGTATCTATGAGATTAGATAAATGTAGCAATTTGGATTCAATGCTCCATAATTACCTCTATGAGTCTTACAGTGCATGTGTGGTATGACCCTCAAATCTGTGGGAACCAAAGTCCCTTCTTTGTCATATGCTAACCCAAATTTTCTTCTTTTTATATATCAAACCATATTCCTTTTCTGGCCTCTATCCCTATAGTATACAAAATGTCAGATTTTCCATCTTCAACACCAAAGAGTCTTCTGTGTCATATACCCACCTAAATCAATTTTCTAGGCCTCAACTTGAAATTTGAGTTCAAGGTGTGGTTCATACAATACACGCAATCAAATCCATCTTTATCGTAAATTCATGAAAATTGTTTATCTGCCATCAAACTTTGAAAAATCATAATCTCTCCCATATCATATACCAACCCAATCTCTCTCTCTCTCTCTCTCTCTCTCTCTCTCTCTCTCTCTCCCCACTGTTGCTGCCTTCATCCTTATGAGACCACATCCCTCCTTTGTCATCTGCCTATCCACACTACCTCTCTTGCCATATAGCCAATATTTCTTCCCTAAAACCTTATCAGACACAAATCTCTCCCTTTCATTCAACCAAGTGAACTCCCTCTCTCGCCATGTACCCACTATTTCTGGACCCATCCTTCCAAGACACTCATTCCTCCTTAGCCATACACCAAACCTAATACTCTCTCTTATAATCTTTCCACCATTTCTTCCCCCAAACGTTGTGATGGCCCAATCTGCCCCATGTCATGTACTCACCCAAACTCCCTCGCTAGCCATATATCCACCATGTCTGCCCCCATCCTGCTGTGACCCAAATCCTTCTCTTGCCATATGCCCACTGAAAATTCTTCTATTTTCATGTAACCACACAATTTCCTGTCTTGTGATGTAACCACCATTTCTTCCCCCAAACATGTCAGACCCAAATATATCCATGTTTATAAGCCCAACAAAACCCCCTCTCTTGACATATACCCACCCAAACTCTGTTTCATGAAATATACCAATTATTTCTGCCCCAAACCTTAAGAGACCCAAACACCCCCTGGTCATACAGCTACCCAAACTCCTCTCTGGGCATATACCCATCATTTTGCCACCAGCTTTGTGAGACCCTAATCTCTCCATTGTCGTATGCCCATCCAAAGTATTTCTCTTGCTACATACTCACCATTGCTGCCCCTAAAGTGTATAAGACCCAAATCCCTCCCTTGTCATTTACCCAGCATACTCCCTCTGTTGCTATATATCCACCATTTCTGACCCCATCTTTCTGAGACCCTAATCCCACCCTTCATATAATAACCCAAACTCCTCTCTTAACAGATACTCATGATTTCTGCCACCTGAGTATTTGAGAATCAAATCCTTCCCTTGTCATGTACCCACCCAAATGTCTCTTATCATTTACCCATCATTACACTCTCCAAAGTATATGAGATCCAACTCCCTTCCCTGGCATTACCCACCCATATTCCCACTCTTTCCAAGCTCTCACCATTACTGCCCCAAAATTTTGGAGACACAAACCCCTCCCTTGTCTTCTACCCACACAAAATCCCCCTCTTCAAGGCACCCACCATTGATGCCCAAACTTTTGGAGACACAAATCCCTCCCTTTTTTCCTACCCACCCAAACTCCCTCTCTTCCATGCACCCACAATTGATGCCCAAACCTTTGGAGACCCAAATTCCTCCCGTGTCTTCTACCCAGCCAAACTCCCTCTCTTTCCATGCACTCACCATTACTGCTCCAAACATATGGAGACCCAAATCCCCCCCTTGTCTTCTTCCCACCCAAACTCCCCCTCTTCCATGCACGCACCATTGTTTCGCAACCCTTTGGAGACCCAAATCCCAAACTTGTCTTCTTCCCACCCGAACTTTCCCTCTTCCATGCACCCACCATTGTTGCCCAAACCTTTGGAGACCCAAATCCCTCCCTTGTCTTCTACCCACGCATGCTCCCTTTCTTTTCATGCACTCACCATTACTGCCCCAAAATCCCCCTCGTCCAGGCACCCTCCAATGATGCCCAAACGTTTGGAGACAAAAATCCCTCCCTTGTCTTCTTCCCACCCAAACTCCCCCACTTCCATGCACCCATCATTGATGCCCAAACCTTTAAAAAGACAAATCCCTCCCTTGTCTCCTACACACCAACACTCCCTCTCTTTCCATGCTCTCACCGTTAAAGCCACAATATTTTGGTGACCCTAATACCTCCCTTGTCTTCTTCCCACACAAACTCGCCTCTTTTATGCACCCACAATTAATGCCCAAACCTTTGTAGACCCAAATCCCTCCCTTGTCTTCTACCAACCCAAACTCCCCCTCTTTCCATGAACCCACTATGACTGTCCCAAACCTAGTGAAGAACAAATCTCTCCATTGCCATTCACCCACCCATCTTCCCTCTCTTCTCCTATAACCATCATTTTTCCTTCCCTTTCCTCGTTTCGCCTTTAGTCACTGTAAAAGACACATAGCTTTTCAACTAAATTGAATTTATTTTCAATTTAAGAAATTTATACCAATGCAATTTTCTTTGTCATATTTGGGCATTCCCCGTCTTCATGATAGCCATCTTATTGGCTCTCCCCCTCATCGGCTGCTGCGACCACGCTTGCTTCTCCAGTAGTGTGCACCTCGGCTTCCTTTTCAGGCTCCTCCTCCTTAGGTTCAGGCATTGCAGTAACAGCTTTCACTTTGATTTTCTTCCGTTTGAGGGCAGCTGCCTCTTCGGCCTCCCTCTTTCTCTTGTTCCTCTTCTTTGAGGAGTGCTTCCGGTGTTTGCTTTTCTTGTGGGCCTGGAATGGCAAGAGGTGAACACAAGAATTAGTTAATAGAGGGAGAAGTCAGGAGAGGCAAGTGAAGGACACTTTGTAGGAAGAGGTGAGAATTGATAAGGGATTTATGCCAGGAAGGAGAGAGGTAGTGACTTTAGGTAAGAGTAAATGAGTAGAGGAGGGAGCTCCAGTAGGGTTTGTCAACTCACCTTTCCGCACGACATGTAAGGTGGATACTGCTTTAGAGCTGCCTTTGTCTTCACCATAAGGACTGGCCCGTTCGCTGCCATCGGAACATCACTACTGGATGTTGGGAGGTACATGTAGGACAGTGATTCCTTAGGTTCCTTTGCTAGAGTCTCCATCACCAAGTCGCGTGAGCGCGTGTTGTTTCTCCCTCGAGGGGCTGTGAACAACTGGCAGAGTAGGGAAGGTCACACCCTCAGACCTGAGTCATCATCAAGGTCTCGACCAATAGTAGGTGAGCTTGTGCTCTGACATCACAAAGCCTGGTTCTGACCCACAAGAATGCCTGGGGAAGGAAGGAACAAATAGTGGACTGTACCACTCCTGACACTTTGATGATAGGGGGAAGATATTGAGAAGGCAAAGAGAGTTTGGGTTTAGATGGAGACTTTGTTTAATAAGTCTAAGGCAAATTTTCCACCTCAACCTTTTTTACATATCTACCTTTGTTGTGGTAGAACACATGACAGATCATTTGCTTCTCCATATTCTTCAACAATACTATCCCTGTCAATGGTTTAGTCCAAAATGTCTGCCTCAATCTTTGGCTAGTATCTTGAATGTCTTCCCTAAAATCATTCCCAAATAACATTCCTACTCCATGGCTTAGCCTGTTGACCGTACACACACACACTCACACACACATACACACACACACACACACACACACACACACACACACACGAATACTTGCATCTCCACATTCCTCTGTACCTAATGAATATACGCAAACCAGTGTCCATATCTTGTCTGGCTGTGTAGCAACAAATCATGGCCTCCAGGCTTCCACCTTATCCCAAGTCAGGTGACCCAGCCTAGCCTCAATATCTCTTTTACTGTGGTGAGCATACAGCCTCCTTTAATATACTCACTCACCTAAGGAGGCTTTCTACAACCAACATAAGCCCAGTCCATAACCAGGGTTCTCCTATCTTGTGGTGTCTAGCCTATTGAGAATATCACACAGTATTAGACACTTGATTTTTAACATTCTGTTATGTATAACCTGGAAACCATAAGAAATGTTCAATCTTGGTCTGGACTCCTTGCCTTATAGTAGTGAATTTTAGGCTTCAACATGTTGCAGCCTATTTAGAACATTTTTCCTATATTATAGAGAACATCTGGGCTACAGCCAGATATAATCCTATTTAGATAAACCAACAGGGGTCTTAGAGTTGCCCATACCTCTTCACACCATACCCAGATTTCCTATGTCCCCCTCCAGGATATATCCAGGTGAAGATATCCATACTCTGTAATTGGTTTTCCATATTCAGTGGAATTTATCCTAGATTGAATAGTCCCTGTCCCATCAAAGAATGGACCCTTGCACTCTGCAGTAGTGATTTGTGGCATGTTTTAGGGACACAAATCTCAAAACACAGCATGATCCCACCAGCTACTACTATTCTGTAGCCAACACTGAGAGTTCCCCAACACTTATCATACCTGTACTGGCTAATGGAATAACCCCACTCCTTATGAAAAGTTATCGTGTCCTCCTAAAGTTCGAACCTAGTGAATATTTCCTGTTCCAAATACTGTTTTTCCACATCCCTCCAAACATAGCTCATATTGATGTGGGATTCCCTTTTGTATATCTATGTATCATTATGATCCATACCAGTAAGGCTCTCACTGGTAGCTGCTGGTTTTCTCCTTCAGCAGCTACATGGCATCTCCCTGACTCTGCCTACTTTCTCTCTATATCTCTGTTCAGATTTCCTGCCTGGCTATATTCTACTAATCGATTGCCCAAAGCATCTTCTTGAATAACCAATGGTAATAAAACATATTCATAGCATATAGGATTCCTAGTCCCATCAACTCCTCCTGTGCTGTAGACAACATGTACATTCCCACTGAGACAACCCCAACCTCATCAAACCACAGGATCTCTGGCTGACTACATAATATCACAGCATGCCAAGACTGTCCAAATCCTTCTACAATGCCAAGAGAAGTAAGTACACCTTTCGAGCAGATAATTCTTTTCCTACTCCAGTAGAGTCCAGACCTGATGAAACATCCAGTGAGAAGTCTAAAAGAGCTGTTTTCTCACACTTATAGTGACTTTTAGCTGTTTGCTGAGTTCCAAACCCTAGGCTCCATCTTAGTCCTACCGTGCTTTGATAGATAGTTCTAAGCTTCTGCTGGCACTTTCCCTCCAACTGGCCTTGTCCTAGCACATTCTTTTGTGCTGTATCCAGCATCTACATTCCCAACAGTAACCATCCTACCTGAATCCATCTGCAGGATGATTCCGATGCCTAAACCACTTCATTATATAACCAGACATCCCACAACCACCAGGACCCAACTTTAGCCAATTGAGTAACCCACTACACACAAATGAATATTTGATTTTCCACTTGCTGTCTGACTTACAGCTGCCTCATGTGCCTTGCATTTGCAAATTTTAGGCCTGTGAAGGTTTTCAAAGCCTTCAGCCAAGACTAGGTCCAGCAACTCCTTCTTTGGTATAGTCAACAGTTAGGCTCCCCTGAATTTAACACACCTACACCCATGCATGAAATAGTTGCCCTGCTTTCACAACTCCATTTCCAATCCAGACTTTCCATATCTTCCCCAAAGACCAAGCCCAGAATATTTCCCCTACCAGATAGCGTTTCCCCATATGCCAACAAACAGATCATAAGTCACTACAAGTGTCCAAGTCTAGTTTTTGCCACTGATATTCTTGCATGTTGTAGTAATGCTCACAGGATTCAACAGAGTTCCAAATGCGAGGGCCGAATCCCAGCATCTACTCCTGTCCTCCAACCAACATACATTGTCCTACAAGGACCTGCGCTGCTTGAATCTACATATAGTACTCATTTTGCTAACTATCTTACCCGAATCCAAATTCTGTATTCCTGAGTCCTCCACCATGGTATGGCCTGGTAAGTACTCACTCCCTCACAACCAGATATTTCATATTCTATCTCTACCTGGATCTAGCCTCTTTCCCAAAGTCATTATACAAATTTAGTTTGATCACCTAAGTAGCAATATCTAGGCTTCTATAATTTCGGAAATCCCATATCTTGGCCTTCCACGTGTGCGATTGCCGACATACATGCAGCAGACAAGTTGCTACCTTCACCCACCCACAGTACCCTCTGTGTTACCTGCAGCACCCTACTCCACCACATTCCTAATGTTCTCCTCCAGGAACTGGCTTCTTATATATGCCACCAACCAATATTTGTTTTCCATATCCATCTGCATCTAGCTTGAGTTTAACAGCCAGCACCCCTGCATAATCTGGCTGTTTGCCTCTTGAGTCAAGGGTCTTCTCGGGAGTATGGTCCCAAATAACTCAGCTCAGACTATTCTCAGGAATCCTCCTTTTCTGTCGTGAACATCTAGGCTTTGCTAGCACTTACCCTGCACTAGTACATCCACGGGACACTTTAGGTACAATATAGAACATTATTCCTTATTCAGATTTTCTATGTCTTCTCAGGTTTTAACTTGTTTAGTTTAGTTACCCACTCAGTACTTTGTACATAGAGGGCTTGATCTACCCAAGTTGCAACAACCAGTGTCCTTGTCTTCTCCAGCTGCCTCCATAGCAATCTCCGGCATTCTTAGACCCATCAACTTTTTCTGTGCTGTTGACAGCATCTAGATTCCCACAAAGACTATCAGTCTCTCATAGAACCAGAGGAGTTGTGGCTGCCCTACATGACCATTCTATCCCCAGACTATCAGAATACTCCTCCATCGTCTAGATTTCAGAGCACTGCTCTGCATCCTATCATTGTTTTTCTAATCCAGTGGAGTCCAGACTGGATGGAACATCCAGTGTCATCCCTAGATTTCAATAGTAGTGACTTCTAGCTTTTGGTAGGGTTCCAAATCCTTTGTTCCATCTTAGTCCCACCATGGTCTCTTAGGCTGAATGCAACATATAGTGTCCTGCATGAATCTCCTGAAACAACCCTTACACACAGGACACTCTAGGCTACCTATACAACACAACTTAATACCCAGATTACCCAGAATACCCATGTACTCCCCAGAGTCAAGCCTGTAGACTAACACCAAATGTACTCATCATACATGATTTTCTACAACTTGCTGAATTGATCACAGTACTTTAGCCTACATAGACAACCTATAACACATAACAGGTGCCTCTAGGATTCAGTAGGGTGTAAAATCTCACACCCCAGCACAGCCCTCCATCTATTCATGTGCTATAGTTAACATTTAGTTTTTCTACAATAGTTGTCCTATCTATGGCCACAGGACTAGATGGTCACTATACCATGGCACTCTATACACAAACTTCCCATCCACTCCCCAGAGTCTAGTTACTGAAACTCCAAACACAACCCAATATTTCTGTTTTCATGTCATGCAAAACATAAATCCCATGCTGCATGCAGTTTGGCACAGATGTCTGGACTCCTAGCCTTGCTGTAATGACCCCTAGAATTCAACAAGGTCCCCATTCCTTGGCCCTAGCCTATGCCAAGCATTTTGTCCTTGGCTGTAGCCTACATCTATGCTCCCATAGGGATGTACCCTAGCCCTGTCTACCCACATCTACTTTCAGAAAGCCTTGTGACACATAAAATACACCAATAAATACACAGACTTCCTGTGGTCTCCTCCTGGGTGAGCCTGGTGTTTACATCCCTATCTGACATTTTATTTTCTGGCGTAACTAGAATGGTCGAACATCCAGTGACCATGACTAGTGTGGCTATGAGTTCCTTGTAAATGATGGCTCTAGGCTTCTGCAGACTCTGGTTCCTCCAACTGACCTTGTCCTAGCCTATTCCTTTGTGCTATATCCAACTTCCATACTCTCAACTTGAACCATTCTACCTTCATTCAATCACAAGTGACATTTAAATGATTAAGCCACCTATCTTTGTCCCTAGACATCCCACATGCTCGGCCTCCAGGGTTTAGCCTAGTGAGTAATAACCAACACAAACATGAATACTTGTTTTTCCACATGCAGCCTGACCTACTAGAACCACATTTGCCTTCCATTTGCGAGCTTTAGGCATCTACAGGTTTGAATGTGTGCAGACAATCTTAGGCCCAGCAACTTCTACTATGCTTTAGTGAACAGCTAGGCTCCCTCTGCACTAAACGTTCTTGCACACATGCCCAGACTGTCCATATCCTCCTACAAAGACTATAGAGGTATGCACCCTTCTGCAGAGATAATAGTTTTCCCAAACTAGTGGAATCCAGACAATCTAGTGGCATCCCTAGAATAGTGCTTGTTCTCCCTCGCAATGACTTACTTATATCTACCTATCTGTCAATCTATCTATCTATTTTTAATTCGAGAGAAGGCTTCTCTACGTAACTTTGAAGTCTATTTTTGCACTAGCTCTGTAGACCAGGTTGGCTTCACACTCACAGAGATCCTCCTGCCTCTGCCTCCCAAGTGCTATGATTAAAGTCATGCACCACCACCACCCATCCTTGTAGTGACTTCTAACTTTTGTCAATGTCCGAAATCCTTTGCTTCATGTTCTTCTTTGCTATAGGTAAGATCTTGGTTCCTGCATGAAGTTCCTGTTACAACACTTAGCCACAGAACACTGTGTGCTGCCTATACAACCCAACTCTGTACTCAGATTCCCCATGACCTCTCCAGAGTCAGGCCTGTTAATTATCCCTAACATACTCATCATAAATGTTTTTGCACATCCTGCTGAATCTATACCAGTACCCCAGCCTAGACAAACAACTTATACTTCAGAGCAGAGGTCTTCAGGCTTCATCATGGTCCCAAATCTCATACACCCCCAATTTCAGTGCTATAAGGAACAATTAGAGTGCCACTAGTACTTGCCCTATCCACAGGCACAGGACTAGATGTTGACTATACTACCCCTCTCTATACACAAACTTTCTGTGTTCTCTTCCAGGGCCTAGTCTATTGGATATTCCACATACATCCCAATATTTCTGTTTTCATATCCTGTAGCGTGTAAATCATGAGCCTTAGGCAGTGCCACCATAGTAGCCTGAAATCTTTGCCTTGCAGTAATGATCTCTAACTTCAACAAAGTCCTAAATCCTAGTTCCCAGTTTAGTCCCAGTATTTCATCCTTTGCTCTAGCCTACATGGTGTGCTCCTGGGAGGATCATCAGTCGTCGTACCAAACTAAGAATATTGCATACTATATTAATGAACAACCAAGAAAGATATGTCCATGAATGCAATAGTGGTACAGACTTTCTGGGAATAATCAGCTCCTTAAGAGTGAATTTAAGGTCTACTCTATAGAAAGCAACACATGCCTGCTGCTGTAAGCTTTGTCGAGAACATATGGTTATGGAGATCCAAGGCCCCAGTATTGAACCTCATACTATTATTTTGTTAAATGAATGAAGTATGAAGCTTCACTCTACATTCATACCTCGATAACTACAGATTAGTGCAGTTCTCAGACCTCCTCAGAGACCTTGGTGCAGTAGATTATGTTTAAAATAGACATTCACACTGGTCATCCTGGAAAAAAAATGAGAGTATGTGCAATGGGATATTTGTAGCCCTCTCTTCAAGACTCAGGTACCACTGCAGGGAGCATTTAAAAAGATTTTATGAGTCTGAGGCTGCAGATGCCAAGAGTGAAATTGTGATCTCAAGACATGACAGAGTCATTGCTCTCACAAATACAGAGCCATCATGATTGCATGCAAAGGCCTGTGTAAGATGAGGCCAGGTCATATTCCAGTATGCTTGGTGACTAAGCACTCAAATATATGCCAGTATGGTTTCCATCCACATTAACTCTCACACTTCTCTAGAAGCCACCAACTGTCAGGAGTTTGCCAGTTAGACTCTGGAGCCCTCCTACAGTGCATCTTTGACTATGGGGGATGGCTCAGAAGTCTGTACCTCTAACTGACAACCTACTGACAGTTGGTGGCTTCTAGAGAAATGTGACAGTTAATGAAAGGGAATGAAAAACAGGCTCTCATGTACTTGAATACTTACTTAGTTACCAAGAAGTGCAACTGTTTGTGAAATTAGGAGGTGTGACCATGCTGGAATGCATATAGCCTTTGTGGAAAATATATGTCACTGAGGGTGGGTTTTGAGGTTTACATTCCCTCATCAGGCCTCGTCTCTCTCTCTCTCTACCTACTACTGATGAATCAGTTGGTATGGACTCAACAACAGGCCCAGTGCCGTGTTTGCCTGAATCCTGACATGATGACCATGAATTAATTTCCTAAAATTATAGGCAAGCATCCAATTAACTAGTGATAAAGAGATCCAGAGACCCTTTCAAGTCTCTTGCATCTTGAAGTCCTGAACTGAGATTAGAGTTTAGCTAGAGGGACAGGGTATTGACATATAAGCAGTTGTGGTCAGGAGGTGGCATCTACCCTCCCTTAGCTCACCCATCATTGTCTAATTGTTAGTCTTATCTGGCAAGGTGGTTTGATCGTAGGAATTGTGTGAAATCTCTTTAAGGAGACAAGGTTTTCCTTTGGGTAGAGAACATTGCTTTACATGGCATGAGATTTCTGTAGAAATACTCATTACGTTGACGTCAATGATTTGACTGTTCTGATAGATCAAGCTACACAATTGTCTCATTAGTATATCCTCATTTCTGCTAGGCCTGTTATGTAAGCAGCCCATTCTAAAAGCCCTATTAAAACACAAATTTTTTATAAAGGATAACCCAGGGTAAACCTGTCATTTCAAATTACCATTCCTTTCACTGAGATGTGATCAGTAGATTTGAGTTTGCTGGGTGATTATTGCTCCTGGGGAGATTTCCTTACTTACATTGGATGGTGAGGTATAAAACCAACATTCAAAAAAAGTTGCCAAACAGGAAGCATAACAGCTATTTGTGGGGATAACTGTCACTCACACACTTCACCTCAGATAGGTTGAGACATTCATACTGTGAAGTTTTGCCCGGATCTTGCAAAATACATGGATGGTGGAGCACAGTCTTCTTCATCCGTATCTATGAGATTAGATAAATGTAGCAATTTGGATTCAATGCTCCATAATTACCTCTATGAGTCTTACAGTGCATGTGTGGTATGACCCTCAAATCTGTGGGAACCAAAGTCCCTTCTTTGTCATATGCTAACCCAAATTTTCTTCTTTTTATATATCAAACCATATTCCTTTTCTGGCCTCTATCCCTATAGTATACAAAATGTCAGATTTTCCATCTTCAACACCAAAGAGTCTTCTGTGTCATATACCCACCTAAATCAATTTTCTAGGCCTCAACTTGAAATTTGAGTTCAAGGTGTGGTTCATACAATACACGCAATCAAATCCATCTTTATCGTAAATTCATGAAAATTGTTTATCTGCCATCAAACTTTGAAAAATCATAATCTCTCCCATATCATATACCAACCCAATCTCTCTCTCTCTCTCTCTCTCTCTCTCTCTCTCTCTCTCTCTCCCCACTGTTGCTGCCTTCATCCTTATGAGACCACATCCCTCCTTTGTCATCTGCCTATCCACACTACCTCTCTTGCCATATAGCCAATATTTCTTCCCTAAAACCTTATCAGACACAAATCTCTCCCTTTCATTCAACCAAGTGAACTCCCTCTCTCGCCATGTACCCACTATTTCTGGACCCATCCTTCCAAGACACTCATTCCTCCTTAGCCATACACCAAACCTAATACTCTCTCTTATAATCTTTCCACCATTTCTTCCCCCAAACGTTGTGATGGCCCAATCTGCCCCATGTCATGTACTCACCCAAACTCCCTCGCTAGCCATATATCCACCATGTCTGCCCCCATCCTGCTGTGACCCAAATCCTTCTCTTGCCATATGCCCACTGAAAATTCTTCTATTTTCATGTAACCACACAATTTCCTGTCTTGTGATGTAACCACCATTTCTTCCCCCAAACATGTCAGACCCAAATATATCCATGTTTATAAGCCCAACAAAACCCCCTCTCTTGACATATACCCACCCAAACTCTGTTTCATGAAATATACCAATTATTTCTGCCCCAAACCTTAAGAGACCCAAACACCCCCTGGTCATACAGCTACCCAAACTCCTCTCTGGGCATATACCCATCATTTTGCCACCAGCTTTGTGAGACCCTAATCTCTCCATTGTCGTATGCCCATCCAAAGTATTTCTCTTGCTACATACTCACCATTGCTGCCCCTAAAGTGTATAAGACCCAAATCCCTCCCTTGTCATTTACCCAGCATACTCCCTCTGTTGCTATATATCCACCATTTCTGACCCCATCTTTCTGAGACCCTAATCCCACCCTTCATATAATAACCCAAACTCCTCTCTTAACAGATACTCATGATTTCTGCCACCTGAGTATTTGAGAATCAAATCCTTCCCTTGTCATGTACCCACCCAAATGTCTCTTATCATTTACCCATCATTACACTCTCCAAAGTATATGAGATCCAACTCCCTTCCCTGGCATTACCCACCCATATTCCCACTCTTTCCAAGCTCTCACCATTACTGCCCCAAAATTTTGGAGACACAAACCCCTCCCTTGTCTTCTACCCACACAAAATCCCCCTCTTCAAGGCACCCACCATTGATGCCCAAACTTTTGGAGACACAAATCCCTCCCTTTTTTCCTACCCACCCAAACTCCCTCTCTTCCATGCACCCACAATTGATGCCCAAACCTTTGGAGACCCAAATTCCTCCCGTGTCTTCTACC
Source organism: Microtus oregoni (assembly GCF_018167655.1). Lineage (NCBI taxonomy): Eukaryota > Metazoa > Chordata > Mammalia > Rodentia > Cricetidae > Microtus > Microtus oregoni. Next base: position 186,581 of record NW_024544188.1, read on the forward strand.
CAGCCAAACTCCCTCTCTTTCCATGCACTCACCATTACTGCTCCAAACATATGGAGACCCAAATCCCCCCCTTGTCTTCTTCCCACCCAAACTCCCCCTCTTCCATGCACGCACCATTGTTTCGCAACCCTTTGGAGACCCAAATCCCAAACTTGTCTTCTTCCCACCCGAACTTTCCCTCTTCCATGCACCCACCATTGTTGCCCAAACCTTTGGAGACCCAAATCCCTCCCTTGTCTTCTACCCACGCATGCTCCCTTTCTTTTCATGCACTCACCATTACTGCCCCAAAATCCCCCTCGTCCAGGCACCCTCCAATGATGCCCAAACGTTTGGAGACAAAAATCCCTCCCTTGTCTTCTTCCCACCCAAACTCCCCCACTTCCATGCACCCATCATTGATGCCCAAACCTTTAAAAAGACAAATCCCTCCCTTGTCTCCTACACACCAACACTCCCTCTCTTTCCATGCTCTCACCGTTAAAGCCACAATATTTTGGTGACCCTAATACCTCCCTTGTCTTCTTCCCACACAAACTCGCCTCTTTTATGCACCCACAATTAATGCCCAAACCTTTGTAGACCCAAATCCCTCCCTTGTCTTCTACCAACCCAAACTCCCCCTCTTTCCATGAACCCACTATGACTGTCCCAAACCTAGTGAAGAACAAATCTCTCCATTGCCATTCACCCACCCATCTTCCCTCTCTTCTCCTATAACCATCATTTTTCCTTCCCTTTCCTCGTTTCGCCTTTAGTCACTGTAAAAGACACATAGCTTTTCAACTAAATTGAATTTATTTTCAATTTAAGAAATTTATACCAATGCAATTTTCTTTGTCATATTTGGGCATTCCCCGTCTTCATGATAGCCATCTTATTGGCTCTCCCCCTCATCGGCTGCTGCGACCACGCTTGCTTCTCCAGTAGTGTGCACCTCGGCTTCCTTTTCAGGCTCCTCCTCCTTAGGTTCAGGCATTGCAGTAACAGCTTTCACTTTGATTTTCTTCCGTTTGAGGGCAGCTGCCTCTTCGGCCTCCCTCTTTCTCTTGTTCCTCTTCTTTGAGGAGTGCTTCCGGTGTTTGCTTTTCTTGTGGGCCTGGAATGGCAAGAGGTGAACACAAGAATTAGTTAATAGAGGGAGAAGTCAGGAGAGGCAAGTGAAGGACACTTTGTAGGAAGAGGTGAGAATTGATAAGGGATTTATGCCAGGAAGGAGAGAGGTAGTGACTTTAGGTAAGAGTAAATGAGTAGAGGAGGGAGCTCCAGTAGGGTTTGTCAACTCACCTTTCCGCACGACATGTAAGGTGGATACTGCTTTAGAGCTGCCTTTGTCTTCACCATAAGGACTGGCCCGTTCGCTGCCATCGGAACATCACTACTGGATGTTGGGAGGTACATGTAGGACAGTGATTCCTTAGGTTCCTTTGCTAGAGTCTCCATCACCAAGTCGCGTGAGCGCGTGTTGTTTCTCCCTCGAGGGGCTGTGAACAACTGGCAGAGTAGGGAAGGTCACACCCTCAGACCTGAGTCATCATCAAGGTCTCGACCAATAGTAGGTGAGCTTGTGCTCTGACATCACAAAGCCTGGTTCTGACCCACAAGAATGCCTGGGGAAGGAAGGAACAAATAGTGGACTGTACCACTCCTGACACTTTGATGATAGGGGGAAGATATTGAGAAGGCAAAGAGAGTTTGGGTTTAGATGGAGACTTTGTTTAATAAGTCTAAGGCAAATTTTCCACCTCAACCTTTTTTACATATCTACCTTTGTTGTGGTAGAACACATGACAGATCATTTGCTTCTCCATATTCTTCAACAATACTATCCCTGTCAATGGTTTAGTCCAAAATGTCTGCCTCAATCTTTGGCTAGTATCTTGAATGTCTTCCCTAAAATCATTCCCAAATAACATTCCTACTCCATGGCTTAGCCTGTTGACCGTACACACACACACTCACACACACATACACACACACACACACACACACACACACACACACACACACACGAATACTTGCATCTCCACATTCCTCTGTACCTAATGAATATACGCAAACCAGTGTCCATATCTTGTCTGGCTGTGTAGCAACAAATCATGGCCTCCAGGCTTCCACCTTATCCCAAGTCAGGTGACCCAGCCTAGCCTCAATATCTCTTTTACTGTGGTGAGCATACAGCCTCCTTTAATATACTCACTCACCTAAGGAGGCTTTCTACAACCAACATAAGCCCAGTCCATAACCAGGGTTCTCCTATCTTGTGGTGTCTAGCCTATTGAGAATATCACACAGTATTAGACACTTGATTTTTAACATTCTGTTATGTATAACCTGGAAACCATAAGAAATGTTCAATCTTGGTCTGGACTCCTTGCCTTATAGTAGTGAATTTTAGGCTTCAACATGTTGCAGCCTATTTAGAACATTTTTCCTATATTATAGAGAACATCTGGGCTACAGCCAGATATAATCCTATTTAGATAAACCAACAGGGGTCTTAGAGTTGCCCATACCTCTTCACACCATACCCAGATTTCCTATGTCCCCCTCCAGGATATATCCAGGTGAAGATATCCATACTCTGTAATTGGTTTTCCATATTCAGTGGAATTTATCCTAGATTGAATAGTCCCTGTCCCATCAAAGAATGGACCCTTGCACTCTGCAGTAGTGATTTGTGGCATGTTTTAGGGACACAAATCTCAAAACACAGCATGATCCCACCAGCTACTACTATTCTGTAGCCAACACTGAGAGTTCCCCAACACTTATCATACCTGTACTGGCTAATGGAATAACCCCACTCCTTATGAAAAGTTATCGTGTCCTCCTAAAGTTCGAACCTAGTGAATATTTCCTGTTCCAAATACTGTTTTTCCACATCCCTCCAAACATAGCTCATATTGATGTGGGATTCCCTTTTGTATATCTATGTATCATTATGATCCATACCAGTAAGGCTCTCACTGGTAGCTGCTGGTTTTCTCCTTCAGCAGCTACATGGCATCTCCCTGACTCTGCCTACTTTCTCTCTATATCTCTGTTCAGATTTCCTGCCTGGCTATATTCTACTAATCGATTGCCCAAAGCATCTTCTTGAATAACCAATGGTAATAAAACATATTCATAGCATATAGGATTCCTAGTCCCATCAACTCCTCCTGTGCTGTAGACAACATGTACATTCCCACTGAGACAACCCCAACCTCATCAAACCACAGGATCTCTGGCTGACTACATAATATCACAGCATGCCAAGACTGTCCAAATCCTTCTACAATGCCAAGAGAAGTAAGTACACCTTTCGAGCAGATAATTCTTTTCCTACTCCAGTAGAGTCCAGACCTGATGAAACATCCAGTGAGAAGTCTAAAAGAGCTGTTTTCTCACACTTATAGTGACTTTTAGCTGTTTGCTGAGTTCCAAACCCTAGGCTCCATCTTAGTCCTACCGTGCTTTGATAGATAGTTCTAAGCTTCTGCTGGCACTTTCCCTCCAACTGGCCTTGTCCTAGCACATTCTTTTGTGCTGTATCCAGCATCTACATTCCCAACAGTAACCATCCTACCTGAATCCATCTGCAGGATGATTCCGATGCCTAAACCACTTCATTATATAACCAGACATCCCACAACCACCAGGACCCAACTTTAGCCAATTGAGTAACCCACTACACACAAATGAATATTTGATTTTCCACTTGCTGTCTGACTTACAGCTGCCTCATGTGCCTTGCATTTGCAAATTTTAGGCCTGTGAAGGTTTTCAAAGCCTTCAGCCAAGACTAGGTCCAGCAACTCCTTCTTTGGTATAGTCAACAGTTAGGCTCCCCTGAATTTAACACACCTACACCCATGCATGAAATAGTTGCCCTGCTTTCACAACTCCATTTCCAATCCAGACTTTCCATATCTTCCCCAAAGACCAAGCCCAGAATATTTCCCCTACCAGATAGCGTTTCCCCATATGCCAACAAACAGATCATAAGTCACTACAAGTGTCCAAGTCTAGTTTTTGCCACTGATATTCTTGCATGTTGTAGTAATGCTCACAGGATTCAACAGAGTTCCAAATGCGAGGGCCGAATCCCAGCATCTACTCCTGTCCTTCAACCAACATACATTGTCCTACAAGGACCTGCGCTGCTTGAATCTACATATAGTACTCATTTTGCTATCTTACCCGAATCCAAATTCTGTATTCCTGAGTCCTCCACCATGGTATGGCCTGGTAAGTACTCACTCCCTCACAACCAGATATTTCATATTCGATCTCTACCTGGATCTAGCCTCTTCCCCAAAGTCATTATACAAATTTAGTTTGATCACCTAAGTAGCAATATCTAGGCTTCTATAATTTCGGAAATCCCATATCTTGGCCTTCCACGTGTGCGATTGCCGACATACATGCAGCAGACAAGTTGCTACCTTCACCCACCCACAGTACCCTCTGTGGTACCTGCAGCACCCTACTCCACCACATTCCTAATGTTCTCCTCCAGGAACTGGCTTCTTATATATGCCACCAACCAATACTTGTTTTCCATATCCATCTGCCTCTAGCTTGAGTTTAACAGCCAGCACCCCTGCATAATCTGGCTGTTTGCCTCTTGAGTCAAGGGTCTTCTCAGGAGTATGGTCCCAAATAACTCAGCTCAGACTATTCTCAGGAATCCTCCTTTTCTGTCGTGAACATCTAGGCTTTGCTAGCACTTACCCTGCACTAGTACATCCACGGGACACTTTAGGTACAATATAGAACATTATTCCTTATTCAGATTTTCTATGTCTTCCCAGGTTTTAACTTGTTTAGTTTAGTTACCCACTCAGTACTTTGTACATAGAGGGCTTGATCTACCCAAGTTGCAACAACCAGTGTCCTTGTCTTCTCCAGCTGCCTCCATAGCAATCTCCGGCATTCTTAGACCCATCAACTTTTTCTGTGCTGTTGACAGCATCTAGATTCCCACAAAGACTATCAATCTCTCATAGAACCAGAGGAGTTGTGGCTGCCCTACATGACCATTCTATCCCCAGACTATCAGAATACTCCTCCATCGTCTAGATTTCAGAGCACTGCTCTGCATCCTATCATTGTTTTTCTAATCCAGTGGAGTCCAGACTGCATGGAACATCCAGTGTCATCCCTAGATTTCAATAGTAGTGACTTCTAGCTTTTGGTAGGGTTCCAAATCCTTTGTTCCATCTTAGTCCCACCATGGTCTCTTAGGCTGAATGCAACATATAGTGTCCTGCATGAATCTCCTGAAACAACACTTACACACAGGACACTCTAGGCTACCTATACAACACAACTTAATACCCAGATTACCCAGAATACCCATGTACTCCCCAGAGTCAAGCCTGTAGACTAACACCAAATGTACTCATCATACATGATTTTCTACAACTTGCTGAATTGATCACAGTACTTTAGCCTACATTGACAACCTATAACACATAACAGGTGCCTCTAGGATTCAGTAGGGTGTAAAAACTCACACCCCAGCACAGCCCCTCCATCTATTCATTTCCTATAGTTAACATTTAGTTTTTCTACAATAGTTGTCCTATCTATGGCCACAGGACTAGATGTTCACTATACCATGGCAGTCTATACACAAACTTCCCATCCACTCCCCAGAGTCTAGTTACTGAAACTCCAAACACAACCCAATATTTCTGTTTTCATGTCATGCAAAACATAAATCCCATGCTGCATGCAGTTTGGCACAGATGTCTGGACTTCTAGCCTTGCTGTAATGACCCCTAGAATTCAACAAGGTCCCCATTCCTTGGCCCTAGCCTATGCCAAGCATTTTGTCCTTGGCTGTAGCCTACATCTATGCTCCCATAGGGATGTACCCTAGCCCTGTCTACCCACATCTACTTTCAGAAAGCCTTGTGACACATAAAATACACCAATAAATACACAGACTTCCTGTGGTCTCCTCCTGGGTGAGCCTGGTGTTTACATCCCTATCTGACATTTTATTTTCTGGCGTAACTAGAATGGTCGAACATCCAGTGACCATGACTAGTGTGGCTATGAGTTCCTTGTACTTGATGGCTCTAGGCTTCTGCAGACTCTGGTTCCTCCAACTGACCTTGTCCTAGCCTATTCCTTTGTGCTATATCCAACTTCCATACTCTCAACTTGAACCATTCTACCTTCATTCAATCACAAGTGACATTTAAATGATTAAGCCACCTATCTTTGTCCCTAGACATCCCACATGCTCGGCCTCCAGGGTTTAGCCTAGTGAGTAATAACCAACACAAACATGAATACTTGTTTTTCCACATGCAGCCTGACCTACTAGAACCACATTTGCCTTCCATTTGCGAGCTTTTGGCATCTACAGGTTTGAATGTGTGCAGACAAGCTTAGGCCCAGCAACTTCTACTATGCTTTAGTGAACAGCTAGGCTCCCTCTGCACTAAACGTTCTTGCACACATGCCCAGACTGTCCATATCCTCCTACAAAGACTATAGAGGTATGCACCCTTCTGCAGAGATAATTGTTTTCCCAAACTAGTGGAGTCCAGACAATCTAGTGGCATCCCTAGAATATTGCTTGTTCTCCCTCGCAATGACTTACTTATATCTACCTATCTGTCTATCTATCTATCTATTTTTAATTCGAGAGAAGGCTTCTCTACGTAACTTTGAAGTCTATTTTTGCACTAGCTCTGTAGACCAGGTTGGCTTCACACTCACAGAGATCCTCCTGCCTCTGCCTCCCAAGTGCTATGATTAAAGTCATGCACCACCACCACCCATCCTTGTAGTGACTTCTAACTTTTGTCAATGTCCGAAATCCTTTGCTTCATGTTCTTCTTTGCTATAGGTAAGATCTTGGTTCCTGCATGAAGTTCCTGTTACAACACTTAGCCACAGAACACTGTGTGCTGCCTATACAACCCAACTCTGTACTCAGATTCCCCATGACCTCTCCAGAATCAGGCCTGTTAATTATCCCTAACATACTCATCATAAATGTTTTTGCACATCCTGCTGAATCTATACCAGTACCCCAGCCTAGACAAACAACTTATACTTCAGAGCAGAGGCCTTCAGGCTTCATCATGGTCCCAAATCACATACACCCCCAATTTCAGTGCTATAAGGAACAATTAGAGTGCCACTAGTACTTGCCCTATCCACAGGCACAGGACTAGATGTTGACTATACTACCCCTCTCTATACACAAACTTTCTGTGTTCTCTTCCAGGGCCTAGTCTATTGGATATTCCACATACATCCCAATATTTCTGTTTTCATATCCTGTAGCGTGTAAATCATGAGCCTTAGGCAGTGCCACCATAGTAGCCTGAAATCTTTGCCTTGCAGTAATGATCTCTAACTTCAACAAAGTCCTAAATCCTAGTTCCCAGTTTAGTCCCAGTATTTCATCCTTTGCTCTAGCCTACATGTTGTGCTCCTGGGAGGATCATCAGTCGTCCTACCAAACTAAGAATATTGCATACTATATTAATGAACAACATAGAAAGATATGTCCATGAATGCAATAGTGGTACAAACTTTCTGGGAATAATCAGCTCCTTAAGAGTGAATTTAAGGTCTACGCTATAAAAAGCAACACATGCCTGCTGCTGTAAGCTTTGTCGAGAACATATGGTTATGGAGATCCAAGGCCCCAGTATTGAACCTCATACTATTATTTTGTTAAATGAATGAAGTATCAAGCTTCACTCTACATTCATATCTCGATAACTACAGATTAGTGCAGTTCTCAGACCTCCTCAGAGACCTTGGTGCAGTAGATTATGTTTAAAAAAGACATTCAAAACTGGTCATCCTGGAAAAAAAATGAGAGTATGTGCAATGGGATATTTGTAGCCCTCTCTTCAAGACTCAGGTACCATTGCAGGGAGCATTTAAAAAGATTTTATGAGTCTGAGGCTGCAGATGCCAAGAGTGAAATTGTGATCTCAAGACATGACAGAGTCATTGCTCTCACAAATACAGAGCCGTCGTGATTGCATGCAAAGGCCTGTGTAAGATGAGGCCAGGTCATATTCCAGTATGCTTGGTGACTAAGCACTCAAATATATGCCAGTATGGTTTCCATCCACATTAACTCTCACACTTCTCTAGAAGCCACCAACTGTCAGGAGTTTGCCAGTTAGACTCTTGAGCCCTCCTACAGTGCATCTTTGACTATGGGGGATGGCTCAGAAGTCTGTACCTCTAACTGACAAACTACTGACAGTTGGTGGCTTCTAGAGAAATGTGACAGTTAATGAAAGGGAATGAAAAACAGGCTCTCATGTACTTGAATACTTACTTAGTTACCAAGAAGTGCAACTGTTTGGGAAATTAGGAGGTGTGACCATGCTGGAATGCATATAGCCTTTGTGGATAATATATGTCACTGAGGGTGGGTTTTGAGGTTTACATTCCCACATCAGGCCTCGTCTCTCTCTCTGTCTACCTACTACTGATGAATCAGTTGGTATGGACTCAACAACAGGCCCAGTGCCGTGTTTGCCTGAATCCTGACATGATGATCATGAATTAATTTCCTAAAATTATATGCAAGCATCCAATTAACTAGTGATAAAGAGATCCAGAGACCCTTTCAAGTCTCTTGCATCTTGAAGTCCTGAACTGAGATTAGAGTTTAGCTAGAGGGACAGGGTATTGACATATAAGCAGTTGTGGTCAGGAGGTGGCATCTACCCTCCCTTAGCTCACCCATCATTGTCTAATTGTTAGTCTTATCTGGCAAGGTGGTTTGATAGTAGGAATTGTGTGAAATCTCTTTAAGAAGACAAGGTTTTCCTTTGGGTAGAGAACATTGCTTTACATGGCATGAGATTTCTGTAGAAATACTCATTACGTTGAAGTCAATGATTTGACTGTTCTGATAGATCAAGCTACACAATTGTCTCATTAGTATATCCTCATTTCTGCTAGGCTTGTTATGTAAGCAGCCCATTCTAAAAGCCCTATTAAAACACAAATTTTTTATAAAGCATAAACAAGGGTAAACCTGTCACTTCAAATTACCATTCCTTTCACTGAGATGTGATCAGTAGATTTGAGTTTGCTGTTTGATTATTGCTCCTGGGGAGATTTCCTTACTTACATTGGATGGTGAGGTATAAAACCAACATTCAAAAAAAAGTTGCCAAACAGGAAACATAACAGCTATTTGTTGGGATAACTGTCACTCACACACTTCACCTCAGATAGGTTGAGACATTCATACTGTGAAGTTTTGCCCGGATCTTGCAAAATACATGGATGGTGGAGCACAGTACTTCATCCGTATCTATGAGATTAGATAAATGTAGCAATTTGGATTCAATGCTCCATAATTACCTCTATGAGTCTTACAGTGCATGTGTGGTATGACCCTCAAATCTGTGGGAACCAAAGTCCCTTCTTTGTCATATGCTAACCCAAATTTTCTTCTTTTTATATATCAAACCATATTCCTTTTCTGGCCTCTATCCCTATAGTATACAAAATGTCAGATTTTCCATCTTCAACACCAAAGAGTCTTCTGTGTCATATACCCACCTAAATCAATTTTCTAGGCCTCAACTTGAAATTTGAGTTCAAGGTGTGGTTCACACAATACACGCAATCAAATCCATCTTTATCGTAAATTCATGAAAATTGTTTATCTGCCATCAAACTTTGAAACACCATAATCTCTCCCATATCATATACCAACCCAATCTCTCTCTCTCTCTCTCTCTCTCTCTCTCTCTCTCTCTCTCTCTCTCTCCCCACTGTTGCTGCCTTCATCCTTATGAGACCACATCCCTCCTTTGTCATCTGCCTATCCACACTACCTCTCTTGCCATATAGCCAATATTTATTCCCTAAAACCTTATCACACACAAAACTCTCCCTTTCACTCAACCAAGTGAACTCCCTCTCTTGCCATGTACCCACTATTTCTGGACCCATCCTTCCAAGACACTCATTCCTCCTTAGCTTACACCAAACCTAATACTCTCTCTTATAATCTTTCCACCATTTCGTCCCCCAAACGTTGTGATGGCCCAATCTGCCCCATGTCATGTACTCACCCAAACTCCCTCGCTAGCCATATATCCACCATGTCTGCCCCCATCCTGCTGTGACCCAAATCCTTCTCTTGCCATATGCCCACTGAAAATTCTTCTATTTTCATGTAACCACACAATTTCCTGTCTTGTGATGTAACCACCATTTCTTCCCCCAAACATGTCAGACCCAAATATATCCATGTTTATAAGCCCAACAAAACCCCCTCTCTTGACATATACCCACCCAAACTCTGTTTCATGAAATATACCAATTATTTCTGCCCCAAACCTTAAGAGACCCAAACACCCCCTGGTCATACAGCTACCCAAACTCCTCTCTGGGCATATACCCATCATTTTGCCACCAGCTTTGTGAGACCCTAATCTCTCCATTGTCGTATGCCCATCCAAAGTATTTCTCTTGCTACATACTCACCATTGCTGCCCCTAAAGTGTATAAGACCCAAATCCCTCCCTTGTCATTTACCCAGCATACTCCCTCTGTTGCTATATATCCACCATTTCTGACCCCATCTTTCTGAGACCCTAATCCCACCCTTCATATAATAACCCAAACTCCTCTCTTAACAGATACTCATGTTTTCTGCCACCTGAGTATTTGAGAATCAAATCCTTCCCTTGTCATGTACCCACCCAAATGTCTCTTATCATTTACCCATCATTACACTCTCCAAAGTATATGAGATCCAACTCCCTTCCCTGGCATTACCCACCCATATTCCCACGCTTTCCATGCTCTCACCATTACTGCCCCCAAAATTTTGGAGACACAAACCCCTCCCTTGTCTTCTACAAACACAAATCCCCCTCTTCAAGGCACCCACCATTGATGCCCAAACTTTTGGAGACACAAATCCCTCCCTTTTTTCCTACCCACCCAAACTCCCTCTCTTCCATGCACCCACAATTGATGCCCAAACCTTTGGAGACCCAAATCCCTCCCTTGTCTTCTACCCACCCAAACTCCCTCTCTTTCCATGCACTCACCATTACTGCTCCAAACATATGGAAACCCAAATCCCTCCCTTGTGTTCTTCCCACCCGAACTCCCCCCTCTTCCAGGCACCCACCATTGTTGCCCAAACCTTTGGAGACCCAAATCCCACCCTTGTCTTCTTCCAACCCAAACATCCCCACTTTCATGCACCCACCATTGATGCCCAAACCTTTGGAGACACAAATCCCTCCCTTGTCTTCTACCCACCCATGCTCCCTTTCTTTTCATGCACTCACCATTACTACCCCAAAATCCCCCTCATCCAGGCACCCACCAATGATGCCCAAACGTTTGGAGACAAAAATCCCTCCCCTGTCTTCTTCCCACCCAAACTCCCCCTCTTCCATGCACCCATCATTGATGCCCAAACCTTTAAAAACACAAATCCCTCCCTTGTCACCTACACACCCAAACTCCCTTTCTTCCATGCACCCACAAGTGATGCCCAAACCTTTGGAGACACAAATCCCTCCCTGGTCTTCTACCAACCCAAGTTCCCTTTCTTTTCATGCACTCACCATTACTGCCCAAATCCTTTGGAGACACAAATCCCTTCCTTGTCTTCTATCCACCCTAACTCCCCCTCTTCCATGCACCCACCGTTGATGAACAATTCTTTGGAGACCCAAATCCCTCCCTTGTCATCTTCCCACCCAAACTCCCTTTCTTTTCATGCCCTCACCATTACTGCCCCAAAACTTTGGAGACCCAAACCCCTCCCTTGTCTTCTTCCCACCCAAACTCCCCGTCTTCCATGCACCCACCATTGATGCCCAAACCTTTGGAGACACAAATCCCTCCCTTGTCTCCTACCCACCAAAACTCCCTCTCTTTCCATGCTCTCACCGTTAAAGCCACAAAATTTTGGAGACCCTAATCCCTCCCTTGTCTTCTTCCCACACAAACTCGCCTCTTTTATGCACCCACAATTAATGCCCAAACCTTTGTAGACCCAAATCCCTCCCTTGTCTTCTACCAACCCACCTCCCCCTCTTTCCATGAACCCACTATGACTGTCCCAAACCTAGTGAAGAACAAATCTCTCCATTGCCATTCACCCACCCATCTTCTCTCTCTTCTCCTATAACCATCATTTTTCCTTCCCTTTCCTGGTTTCACCTTTAGTCACTGTAAAAGACACATAGCTTTTCAACTAAATTGAATTTATTTTCAATTTAAGAAATTTATACCAATGCAATTTTCTTTGTCATATTTGGGCATTCCCCGTCTTCATGATAGCCATCTTATTGGCTCTCCCCCTCATGGGCTGCTGCGACCACGCTTGCTTCTCCAGTAGTGTGCACCTCGGCTTCCTTTTCAGGCTCCTCCTCCTTAGGTTCAGGCATTGCAGTAACAGCTTTCACTTTGATTTTCTTCCTTTCGAGGGCAGCTGCCTCTTCGGCCTCCCTCTTTCTCTTGTTCCTCTTCTTTGAGGAGTGCTTCCGGTGTTTGCTTTTCTTGTGTGCCTGGAATGGCAAGAGGTGAACACAAGAATTAGTTAATAGAGGGAGAAGTCAGGAGAGGCATGTGAAGGACACTTTGTCGGAAGAGGTGAGAATTGATAAGGGATTTATGCCAGGAAGGAGAGAGGTAGTGACTTTAGGTAAGAATAAATGGGTAGAGGAGGGAGCTCCAGTAGGGTTCGTCAACTCACCTTTCCGCACGACATGTAAGGTGGATACTGCTTTAGAGCTGCCTTTGTCTTCACCATAAGGACTGGCCCATTCGCTGCCATCGGAACATCACTACTGGATGTTGGGAGATCCATGTCGGACAGTGATTCCTTAGGTTCCTTTGCTAGAGTCTCCATCACCAAGTCGCGTGAGCGCGTGTTTTTTCTCCCTTGAGGGGCTGTGAACAACTGGCAGAGTAGGGAAGGCCACACCCTCAGACCTGAGTCATCATCAAGGTCTCGACCAATAGTAGGTGAGCTTGTGCTCTGACATCACAAAGCCTGGTTCTGACCCACAAGAATGCCTGGGGAAGGAAGGAACAAATAGTGGACTGTACCACTCCTGACACTTTGATGATAGGGGGAAGATATTGAGAAGGCAAAGAGAGTTTGGGTTTAGATGGAGACTTTGTTTAATAATTCTAAGGCAAATTTTCCACCTCAACCTTTTTTACATATCTACCTTTGTTGTGGTAGAACACATGACAGATCATTTGCTTCTCCAAATTCTTCAACAATGCTATCCCTGTCAATGGTTTAGTCCAAAATGTCCACCTCAATCTTTGGCTAGTATCTTGAATGTCTTCCCCTAAAATCATTCCCAAACAACATTCCTACTCCATGACTTAGCATGTTGACCGTACACACACACACTCACACACACTCATACACACACACACACACACACACACACACACACGAATACTTGCATCTCCACATTCCTCTGTACCTAATGAATATACGCAAACCAGTGTCCATATCTTGTCTGGCTGTGTAGCAACAAATCATGGCCTCCAGGCTTCCACCTTATCCCAAGTCAGGTGACCCAGCCTAGCCTCAATATCTCTTTTACTGTGGTGAGCATACAGCCTCCTTTAATATACTCACTCACCTAAGGAGGCTTTCTACAACC